>NC_052307.1:66786697-66994197 GCF_016432855.1 Salvelinus namaycush
AAGGGGAGGGAGGGAAGGCAAGGGGAGGGGAGAGAGGGCAAAGAGCTCTCTACTGTTTCTGCCTGGTTGGTAACGCTACTGTATAGAACAGCACAGGGCTTGGCTGGTACTGAGCAGGGCAAGACAGACTGATCACTGCAGCTGTACATAGGGCAGGACTGGGCAGGGAATTTAAGGGCAGTTTAGTAGTGAATCTATACGGAAGAGGGTTAAAGAGCTCACTTCTGGGGCCTGGGTGGCGCAGGACAGGGCAGGGCAGGGCAGGACAGGGCAGGACAGGGCAGGGCAGAACAGGGCAGGGCAGGGCAGGGCAGGGCAGGGCAGGACAGGGCAGGGCAGGTCAAGGCAGGGCAGAACAGGGCAGGACAGGACAGGGCAGGGCAGGACAGGGCAGGGCAGGACAGGACAGGGCAGGGCAGAACAGGGCAGGACAGGGCAGGGCAGAACAGGGCAGGACAGGGCAGGGCAGAACAGGGCAGAACAGGGCAGAACAGGACAGGGCAGGGCAGGACAGGGCAGGGCAGGGCAGAACAGGGCAGAACAGGGCAGAACAGGACAGGGCAGGGCAGGACAGGGCAGGGCAGAACAGGGCAGGGCAGGGCAGAACAGGGCAGGACAGGGTAGAACAGGACAGGGCAGGGCAGGACAGGACAGGGCAGGGCAGTACAGGACAGGGCAGGGCAGAACAGGGCAGGACAGGGCAGGGCAGAACAGGGCAGGACAGGGCAGAACAGGGCAGAACAGGGCAGAACAGGACAGGGCAGGGCAGGACAGGGCAGGGCAGGGCAGAACAGGGCAGAACAGGGCAGAACAGGACAGGGCAGGGCAGGACAGGGCAGGGCAGAACAGGGCAGGGCAGAAACAGGCAGGACAGGGTAGAACAGGACAGGGCAGGGCAGGACAGGACAGGGCAGGGCAGTACAGGACAGGGCAGGGCATAACAGGGCATAACAGGACAGGGCAGGGCAGGACAGGGCAGGGCGGAACAGGACAGGACAGGGCAGGGCAGAACAGAACAGGGCAGAACAGGGCAGAACAGGGCAGAACAGAACAGGGCAGGACAGGGCAGGACAGGACAGGGCAGGACAGGGCAGGACAGACAGACAGGGCTGGACAGGGCAGGGAGGACAGGGAGGACAGACAGACAGGGCAGGACAGGGCAGAACAGGACAGGACAGGGCAGGGCAGAACAGGGCAGAACAGGGCAGAACAGGACAGGGCAGGACAGGGCAGGACAGACAGACAGGGCAGGGCAGGGCAGGGCAGAACAGGACAGGGCAGGACAGGGCAGGACAGACAGACAGGGCTGGACAGGGCAGGGCAGGACAGGGCAGGGCAGGACAGACAGACAGGGCAGGACAGGGCAGAACAGGACAGGACAGGGCAGGGCAGAACAGGGCAGAACAGGGCAGAACAGGACAGGGCAGGACAGGGCAGAACAGGGCAGAACAAAACAGGGCAGGACAGGGCAGGACAGAACAGGGCAGGGCAGAACAGGACAGGGCAGAACAGGGCAGAACAGAACAGGGCAGGACAGGGCAGGACAGGGCAGGGCAGAACAGGGCAGAACAGGACAGGGCAGGACAGGGCAGAACAGGACAGGGCAGAACAGGGCAGAACAGGGCAGAACAGAATAGGGCAGGACAGGGCAGAACAGGGCAGAACAGAACAGGGCAGGACAGGGCAGAACAGAACAGGGCAGGGCAGGGCAGAACAGGGCAGAACAGGACAGGGCAGGACAGGGCAGAACAGGGCAGAACAGAACAGGGCAGGGCAGGGCAGAACAGGGCAGAACAGGACAGGGCAGGACAGGGCAGGACAGACAGACAGGGCTGGACAGGGCAGGGCAGGGCAGAACAGGACAGGGCAGAACAGGGCAGAACAGGGCAGGACAGGACAGGGCAGGACAGGGCAGGACAGACAGACAGGGCTGGACAGGGCAGGGCAGGGCAGAGCTACAGTATACAGTATAGATCCCCCCCCTGTATCACATAGATGAGGATATACAACCAAAATCCATCCTGCTTCACTGGAACAGACAGGAACTGCTGGGGGAAATGAGTGACAGAATGATTACGGTGTCACTGTGTCCTAATGACTGGATCATATTGTCAATAGGAGTTCAGTTGAGTATGTGTGTTCCTGTCAGCTGTGATCTAAATGATTGACAGGTGACAATCACCCTGCCAACAAGGCCGTCAGTCAGTCTTTCTGATGTCAGTCAGAGTATAGCAGCAGCAATAGGTGAGTTTATTCTTGTGCTAAAGGAAGCTGCTGAGTGTACTATATAATCCATAGAGCTGAATGTGTTACTGTGCTGCGACCTCACACTGTCTCTCTGATTTCTTATCGGTCCTTCTCTGTCCCCCGCTCCCTCCTTTCCTGTGCCTCTCTGTGAGAGTACACGTGTGTTTATATGGGACCTAAGCCTCTAGCGATGACCGTCTTATGATCTTCCACCGGCTGCTGCGACAGGCGAGCCAATTTCATGTGGTTTGTGGTCGACAAACAGCCTTTGACCTCATAGAGGCTGCAGCCGTGTCTGTGTGCTGGGAGCAGGGTCGAGCTTCACAGGCCTGCAGGCTTGGGGCAAGCGATGTGTGCTTCAGATGTTAGGTTCTGATTGAGTTACTGTAGGCCTCAGCTCTATTACCTAGTACTGTCTTGTTTTGGTGAATAATTTACCTCTTCCCCTCTCGCTGCATGGCCAAGGACAGAGAACCAGACGTTTTGTTCTCTGGTATTCTAGAATTGAGTGTAGTGAATGGAGTTCAGTGGCCAGCAGCTGTTCAAAGCAAATATGTTACTTAATTCTGTTGCTTCCGAGTTCATCACATTTTATCCAGGGTTAAGTTCGATAGCAATATCATCCATACATTTTGTTCATGGACAACTGTTCCTATCCGGCCTGAAGGATGGTGTAGACAAGCAGTATCGTACAATAGATTCAGAATAGTGCTACTGCTGAATCACGGTTCCATTTAAAGCAGCACCACAACAGTTACTACAACTACCTCCAATACTCACCAGGAACGGCCTTATTGTGTGCTGTAAACAACTAAAGAAACTCCTCTCTTCATGCCTAAACTGCCCCATCACCAGAGCATATCTCTGGTTAACTGTCAACCATCCTAAACTGCCCCATCACCAGAGCATATCTCTGGTTAACTGTCAACCATCCTAAACTGCCCCATCACCAGAGCATATCTCTGGTTTACTATCAACCATTCTAAACTGCCCATCACCAGAGCATATCTCTGGTTTACTATCAACCATCCTAAACTTCCCCATCACCAGAGCATATCTCTGGTTTACTGTCAACCCTCCTAAACTGCCCCATCACCAGAGCATATCTCTGGTTTACTATCAACCATCCTAAACTGCCCCATCACCAGAGCATATCTCTGGTTAACTGTCAACCATCCTAAACTGCCCCATCAGCAGAGCATATCTCTGGTTTACTATCAACCATCCTAAACTGCCCCATCACCAGAGCATATCTCTGGTTAACTGTCAACCATCCTAAACTGCCCCATCACCAGAGCATATCTCTGGTTTACTGTCAACCATCCTAAACTGCCCCATCACCAGAGCATATCTCTGGTTTACTATCAACCATCCTAAACTGCCCCATCACCAGAGCATATCTCTGGTTTACTATCAACCATCCTAAACTGCCCCATCACCAGAGCATATCTCTGGTTTACTATCAACCATCCTAAACTGCCCCATCACCAGAGCATATCTCTGGTTTACTGTCAACCATCCTAAACTGCCCCATCACCAGAGCATATCTCTGGTTTACTGTCAACCATCCTAAACTGCCCCATCACCAGAGCATATCTCTGGTTTACTATCAACCATCCTAAACTGCCCCATCACCAGAGCATATCTCTGGTTTACTGTCAACCATCCTAAACTGCCCCATCACCAGAGCATATCTCTGGTTTACTATCAACCATCCTAAACTGCCCCATCACCAGAGCATATCTCTGGTTTACTGTCAACCATCCTAAACTGCCCCATCACCAGAGCATATCTCTGGTTTACTGTCAACCATCCTAAACTGCCCCATCACCAGAGCATATCTCTGGTGTACTGTCAACCATCCTAAACTGCCCCATCACCAGAGCATATCTCTGGTTTACTGTCAACCATCCTAAACTGCCCCATCACCAGAGCATATCTCTGGTTTACTGTCAACCATCCTAAACTGCCCCATCACCAGAGCATATCTCTGGTTTACTATCAACCATCCTAAACTGCCCCATCACCAGAGCATATCTCTGGTTTACTATCAACCATCCTAAACTTCCCCATCACCAGAGCATATCTCTGGTTTACTGTCAACCATCCTAAACTGCCCCATCACCAGAGCATATCTCTGGTTTACTATCAACCATCCTAAACTGCCCCATCACCAGAGCATATCTCTGGTTTACTATCAACCATCCTAAACTTCCCCATCACCAGAGCATATCTCTGGTTTACTATCAACCATCCTAAACTGCCCCATCACCAGAGCATATCTCTGGTTTACTATCAACCATCCTAAACTGCCCCATCACCAGAGCATATCTCTGGTTTACTGTCAACCATCCTAAACTGCCCCATCACCAGAGCATATCTCTGGTTTACTGTCAACCATCCAGTCTTAATCAATGTACCATAAAAACAGAAAGAATGACAGAAACTAAAATCAATTCCAGCCATATGGATTTCACTCTGGGGTAATTCATTTCACGTGCCTGTATACGATCATATGCGATCCGCCTCGCAAGCATCTTTTACATCTTTCTGTGTGGAGCATCTGCCGCGGATTTGAAACGGCGCTTCGGTAATCTGTGCACTACTGTAAATGTTTCTGAAAGAAACCTCAAAATTACAACCAGACGCCGAATACCCCGTGGAAGGAGGGAACCCAATGATTTATGGTGCGCGGGGCTGTATCCTGAGTAGGCCTCTGTAAGTATCCAAGAAGACTTTTCAACACGTGGGTCAATAGCTTGCAGGTTAAATGACAGGAGAACGGCCGTTCATTTCCTTAGCAGATCCAGATGTTGGTGTGTGACAAAACAGCACTCGGGTTTCTCTGACGCGTGCTAGGCGATTGTCTGTCAGTGTGTGTGAAGGGAAGAGTGTGTTTTTGTGTGTATGTGTATGTGTATGTGTGTGTGTGTGTGTGTGTGTGTGTGTGTGTGTGTGTGTGTGTGTGTGTGTGTGTGTGTGTGTGTGTGTGTGTGTGTGTGTGTGTGTGTGTGTGTGTGAAGAGGTGCAGAGTGAAGAGGTCCACAGAGCGTATTCATCTGTGCATTTGTTTTGCATAACACGCCAATTGTTTTCCATGTGTTCGTCCAAGTTTCTTGGCAAAGCTAAACGCTACATGTTTCAAACCGCACATGGCCTCCAATACAATGCCCATTTGCTCATAATGGCAATAGATGACTTTATTGTATTTTGTTTATGATCATCATTGATCTCTCTCCCTCTGCTCCATGCTCTGCACAATGTCACTTTCACCACTCAGATACACATCCATTTACCTCTCCAGTCCTTTTCAATAAAACTGAGCCATTCTCCCAGCTGCAAAACAGATCCTTGAAATTCTATTTGAAATGTCAGCGTGAGACATTTCCACGATGAAGAGTGTGTGTAGACAGGCATGAAATAACATGGTTTAGATATATCATGTTCCACTAAAATGACATCAGACATGACTGTCCTTTGCTCTTGAGCTAAGTGACTATATTGCATTACTTTTGTTCTGATAGTATCGGCTCACAAAGAATTTAACAACAACTCTGACTACGGTAAGACCAATGAAAAAGAACAGCATGTCAATAATGGCTATCAAATCTCTTGGCAGCCTAGAGCGTGTTTGAGCTGGACTGTACAGTGTGTGTGTTTGGGTGTGTGTGTGTGCACACGTGTGTGTGAGCATGTGCGCATTTGTGTGTGCTCATGTGTGTACCTAATGCGTGCATGTGCACGTGTGTGTGTACATCCGAACGTGTGTGTGTGTGCCCCGGGTCAATACCTCCTGTTCATTATATTTTCATGAGGCATGCAGTACAAATGGGACCAAAGCCCCTCTTGGCCCCTCAATCCCCCTCACCCCTCAACCTCCAGCCCCCCGTATTATGGCAGAGCGCTGCAGTCGTCCAACTCGGCAGTATTTCATCCCAAGATTCCTCTCTCCGGGCTTCCTGTTTGTTTTTCCAGATGCTTTCCCTCATCGCTGGTCTGTCCCTCTGTGTCGGCAGGGAAACGACACTGGGAGCGGAGCTGCAAAGAGGAGCTGGCCACACGACTTGGCTCCCTCAGAGGAAGGAGGAGGAAGCTCTCTCTAAATCAATATGGTGGAGCCAATGTAGAGAATGGTTAACTGAATGGTCAGGGAATTGGTGTGTAGTGTCGTGTAGTGGCTATGTTGCGGAGGTACTGCATGTTTTGAGAGAGGACACCTGAGTTTACACATGCAATACTTCTCACCCTGGCAAGAGCTGACATGTGGCCATATCAAACTCCTTAACTCTTTAAGTTTGTAATTGTATTTGTAAATACTCTATGTGTATGTTCCCTGGGATTGCATAGAATGCTTCTAGTCCTTTATACTGTAGCCTTCATGTTTTTGTTTTCTATGTTGTTATGCATCTTGTATGTATCATTCATTCCACACATTCATAAAAGTTATTTGAATGGATTTGAATTGATATTGTAGTTTCAAATAATTCAACCAGCACCTTTAAGAGGTTATAGGACAATGCACTCACCATTTGAAAAAACAATTGAAAAGGGCCTGCTTACTTGAAAGTGTATTGATGTTTCTAAGAAATCCAGCTTTTGAGCTTTGTTCTCTACAGGATCATCATGGTAACAACCATGGCTAAGCAGCTCATCCCCATATTACTCAAGTGCTGCTTAGAGCCAAGCTGCATGACATCCTCCAGGTTAGCTGACTGTCACTGCTGTCACTCTAACCACTAGCCATCAGCTAAGTGGCCTGTCTGTCTGTCTGTCTGTCTGTCTGTTTGTCTGTCTGTTTTACTCCCAAATGTTATTGTTTTTAAATGACATCATTAGTCCAAATCTCTGCTTATCCTCGAGCAGAAGGGAGAGATATCGTTAAGACCCTTTACTAGAATTGTGTATTTAATACACAAGTAAGTGCATGAGCACACACGCACACACACACGCACACGCACACACACACACACAAAAACACACACAAACACAAAAACACACACGCTCACTCTCTGTTTCTCCTAATCGTTGTTTTCGAGGAACTCTCTTTAATTCTGAATAAGTAGTTTATCCTTGAGGAAGGATTTGTCACTGGCTCTGATTCCCTGGACAGCTTAAGTAAACACATTATTACCAGAAACGTAAACAGTAGTCACTCCACAGAGTGAGCCTGCAGTAAGTAGCTTGCCTCTATGTTGACAGCAGTGTGCTAATAGAGAATTGATGTCCGCACCAGTGGTTTGGTTGAGCCATGGGCCACTGATGAAATTAGTATGATGTTACTGTGGATGGGATTGCAGGATTGGTGAGCAACAGCATCTGTGTTGTTACTGGGGAGGAAATACATCACGGCTATTAAGTGTGGTACAAAAATATCCCCTCACACCTTCATAACAACCAATCAGGTAATGGGCCAATAAATACAACCTAGCTATTCAGCTTTGCTCAGTGTGTTTTAAGTGGACTATCAGGCTTTCCAATCCAAACTGGTGACATTTCATAATTTCTCTGTGCCAATTCATAAAGTAGTCATAATAAATCTGATATGTTGTCATGTGGAGAGGTCAGGAACCTAATGATTATGACAATAATAATGACCTATAGCCTCCCTCTTCTCTCTTTATAATTGTTTAGCAATAGCATTGTCCTGTGTGGTATACATCCTTATACTTTCTATTGTTTCTGATGATATGAAACCCAGTATACATTACCTCTGAGTCTAATCTCTGTGCATCTAGCCCTGCCTTGCCAATCAAGAGGCCAATAATGGAGCCAGGTTTAATGGAGCCAGGTTTCATTCTGATTGTCATTTAAGAGGATGAGCAGGGCCCATGGGTGGACAGGGACAGGTTTAAATATATATATGGACCTAACGAGAGAGAGAGAGAGAGAGAGAGAGAGAGAGAGAGAGAGAGAGAGAGAGAGAGAGAGAGAGAGAGAGAGAGAGAGAGAGAGAGAGAGAGAGAGAGAGAGAGAGAGAGAGAGAGAGAGAGAGAGAGAGAGAGAGAGAGAGAGAGAGAGAGAGAGAGAGAGAGAGAGAGAGAGAGAGAGAGAGAGAGAGAGAGAGAGAGAGAGAGAGAGAGAGAGAGAGAGAGAGAGAGAGAGAGAGAGAGAGAGAGAGAGAGAGAGAGAGAGAGAGCGAGAGAGAGAGGAAAAAAAAAAGAAGCTAGCTAACAAGGAGAGAGAGAGAGAGGTCATGATCAGATGATCAGATGAGCTCCTGCATTTTTCAGCATTTTCTTTAAAAAAGATAGATTTAGAGTTAGTTAAACTTGGATTTTTTGTGGAACTGAGAGAGATACAGCTTCAACTGTATTCAACTGTAACTGACTTGATACAGCTTCAACTAGCACTGACGTGTCAAGTGAGAGGTGTCAAAGACCATTAGCCCAACAATGGCAGGAGAGTCGAATAGTCTACCCCAACCAAATGGAGAGGCCTTAGAAGCTCCCTCCTGCTGTTCAGAGGTAATTAAAATACAGTACCCTGTGAGTGTAAAGAATGATAAGGCAAGAAAAGAGCACAAAATGAAGCTCCTTATGGAAAATCAAGAGACACTTTTTGCTGACTATTACAAAAATGGGAACATCAGCAACCTTATCTTCCACACAAACCATCCCCTGGCATGGCACAGTGCTATATTAGCACACTACCCCTCTGTTAAGAGAGGGGGGGTTAACGAGGGGTGGAAACTCAGGATACTTGACAACGAGGACTCTGAGTCAGCTAACATAAATCTATATAAGTCTGGAACAGTATTGGTACAGGGCAACCCCAAACAGTTTCAGCTGGACTTTCACCTAATCAAAGAATTAGCCCAGCAGGAGAAGCTCTCCCTTGATAAAGATACCCCCACCCCAAGCGGGTCAGACCAGACCTCTTCATCATATAACCCCACAGACGAGCAACCCTCAGCAGACAGTCAACCTCCCAGTACAGAGCACTTCTCCCTCATTGAAATGAAGGATAAATTCACCCAGCTGGAGGTAAGGCAGGTGGAGCTGGAACAGCAGGTGATTACACTCCAGTCAGCACAGACCCAGACAACAGTCCAGCACAACAACCCCTTAACCAGACCAGGAGAGCTGGAGGTGGAGAGAGACATATCTGCACTCTGGACAGTGGTGAGACAACTTCAACAGGAGAAAGAGCAGAAGCAGGAGCAGAACAAAGCACTAGAGGAGAGGATCAGACTGCTGGAGGAGAGGGAGAGGGGGATGGAGGAGAGGATCAGACTGCTGGAGGAGAGGTTGAGGGGGATGGCATGTGACAGAGAACAACCCACTAGGGAGGTGGCCATCCCCACAGAGACGCCAGCAGAACAGCCCACCTCAGCACCGGACAAAAGTCTCGACACCACAGCAGAACAGTCCACACCAGACCCTGACCATAGAGTCAACATCACAGCAGAACAGACAAAAGAAAAACCCCAAGCCCAGCAGCTCTCACCCCCCCTGAGCACCCCCCCTGTCAGCCACCCTGATAGCCCTCCTGACAACCCCCCCACACCCACTGAGAACAAACACAAGACACAGATTGTTCTCCTTATGGACTCAAATGGGAAATATATAGAAGAAAAAAAACTTTTTCCCAAACACAGTGTGTCTAAACTCTGGTGTCCAAACACCCAGTGCGCCCTAGACCTTCTGTCTGAGGACAAACTAGGCTCACCTAGCCACATAATAATACACACAGGCACAAACGACCTGAGAGCACAGCAGGAAAGGGTGGCCACAGCACTGAAGGGAGTGATTGAAAAAGCTTCTTCTACTTTCCCCAATGCACAAGTGGTTATCTCCACCCTGCTACCACGAAAAGACTTCCACCCTGCTACAATACAGCGGGTAAACGCAAGCATTTCCCGTGACTGTGCCTCAAAACCAAATGTTTTCCTGGCCCACCACTCCACCCTGGACCTATGACCAGGTCCACCTCTATAAGGCAGCAGTGCCCACCTTTGCCCGGACTCTAAAGGACATCGCTCTCAAACGCAGCCCCAACACTTCACACAGGAGCAACAGATCAATAGACACCCCACCCAGACCAGCGAGACACCCTCCAAGACCTGCAGGACCCCCCCGTGGACCTACACATAGAGGACCCACGCCAAGAGGACTTACATCCAGACCACAGCACCCCCAGACACATCCACACCCCCACCCCAACCAATCAACAATCAGAGGTCATCTGCCTTTGGCCTAAAGAGCAGGAACCCGGACTTCACCAAAGAAATCGGTAATGCAGACATTGTCATCCTGCAAGAAACATGGTATAGCGGAGACGGACCCACTGGTTGCCCTCTAGGTTACAGAGAGCTGGTAGTCCCATCCACCAAACTACCAGGTGTGAAACAGGGAAGGGACTCAGGGGGAATGCTAATTTGGTATAGAGCAGACCTAACTCACTCCATTAAATTAATCAAAACAGGAACATTTTACATTTGGCTAGAAATTCAAAAGGAAATTATCTTAACAGAGAAAAATGTCCTCCTGTGTGCTACCTATATCCCCCCACTAGAATCCCCATACTTTAATAAAGACAGCTTCTCCATCCTGGAGGGGGAAATCAATCATTTCCAGGCCCAGGGACATGTATTAGTCTGTGGCGACCTAAATGCCAGAACTGGACAAGAACCTGACACCCTCAGCACACAGGGGGACAAACACCTGCCTGCAGGTGACAGCATTCCCTCCCCCATATGCCCCCCTAGGCACAACTATGACAACATAACCAACAAAAACGGGTCACAACTCCTGCAGCTCTGTCGCACGCTGGGTATGTACATAGTCAATGGTAGGCTTCGAGGGGACTCCTATGGTAGGTTCACCTATAGCTCATCTCTTGGCAGTAGCACTGTAGACTACTTTATCACTGACCTCAACCCAGAGTCTCTCAGAGCGTTCACAGTCAGCCCACTGACACCCCTATCAGACCACAGCAAAATCACAGTCTACTTGAACAGAGCAATACTCAATCATGAGGCATCAAAGCCAAAGGAACTGAGTAACATTAAGAAATGCTATAGATGGAAGGAATGCAGTTTGGAAACCTACCAAAAAACAATTAGGCAACAGCAAATTCAATCCCTTTTAGACAACTTCCTGGGTAAAATGTTCCACTGCAATAGTGAAGGTGTAAACTTGGCAGTAGAAAATCTTAACAGTATATTTGACCTCTCAGCTTCCCTATCAAATCTAAAAATCTCAAATAGAAAACCGAAGAAAATGAACAACAATGACAAATGGTTTGATAAAGAATGCAAAAATCTAAGAAATAAATTGAGAAACCTGTCCAACCAAAAACATAGAGACCCGGAAAACCTGAGTCTACGCCTTCACTATGGTGAATCACTAAAACAATACAGAAATACACTACGGAAAAAGAAGGAACAGCACGTCAGAAATCAGCTCAATGTAATTGAAGACTCCATAGACTCTAACCAATTCTGGGAAAATTGGAAAACACTAAACAAACAACACGAAGAATTATCTATCCAAAATGGAGATGTATGGGTAAACCACTTCTCCAATCTTTTTGGCTCTATAACAAAGAATAAAGAGCAAAAACATATACATGATCAAATACAAATCCTAGAATCAACTATTAAAGACTACCAGAACCCACTGGATTCTCCAATTACCTTGAATGAGTTACAGGACAAAATAAAAACCCTCCAACCCAAAAAGGCCTGTGGTGTTGATGGTATCCTTAATGAAATGATCAAATATACAGACAACAAATTCCAATTGGCTATACTAAAACTCTTTAACATCGTCCTTAGCTCTGGCATCTTCCCCAATATTTGGAACCAAGGACTGATCACCCCAATCCACAAAAGTGGAGACAAATTTGACCCCAATAACTACCGTGGAATATGCGTCAACAGTAACCTTGGGAAAATCCTCTGCATTATCATTAACAGCAGACTCGTACATTTCCTCAATGAAAACAATGTACTGAGCAAATGTCAAATTGGCTTTTTACCAAATTACCGTACAACAGACCATGTATTCACCCTACACACCCTAATTGACAACCAAACAAACCAAAACAAAGGCAAAGTCTTCTCATGCTTTGTTGATTTCAAAAAAGCCTTCGACTCAATTTGGCATGAGGGTCTGCTATACAAATTGATGGAAAGTGGTGTTGGGGGTAAAACATACGACATTATAAAATCCATGTACACAAACAACAAGTGTGCGGTTAAAATTGGCAAAAAACACACATTTCTTCACACAGGGTCGTGGGGTGAGACAGGGATGCAGCTTAAGCCCCACCCTCTTCAACATATATATCAACGAATTGGCGCGGGCACTAGAACAGTCTGCAGCACCCGGTCTCACCCTACTAGAATCCGAAGTCAAATGTCTACTGTTTGCTGATGATCTGGTGCTTCTGTCACCAACCAAGGAGGGCCTACAGCAGCACCTAGATCTTCTGCACAGATTCTGTCAGACCTGGGCCCTGACAGTAAATCTCAGTAAGACCAAAATAATGGTGTTCCAAAAAAGGTCCAGTCACCAGGACCACAAATTCCATCTAGACACCGTTGCCCTAGAGCACACAAAAAACTATACATACCTCGGCCTAAACATCAGCACCACAGGTAACTTCCACAAAGCTGTGAACGATCTGAGAGACAAGGCAAGAAGGGCCTTCTATGCCATCAAAAGGAACATAAATTTCAACATACCAATTAGGATTTGGCTAAAAATACTTGAATCAGTCATAGAGCCCATTGCCCTTTATGGTTGTGAGGTCTGGGGTCCGCTCACCAACCAAGATTTCACAAAATGGGACAAACACCAAATTGAGACTCTGCATGCAGAATTCTGCAAAAATATCCTCCGTGTACAACGTAGAACACCAAATAATGCATGCAGAGCAGAATTAGGCCGATACCCACTAATTATCAAAATCCAGAAAAGAGCCGTTAAATTCTACAACCACCTAAAAGGAAGCGATTCCCAAACCTTCCATAACAAAGCCATCACCTACAGAGAGATGAACCTGGAGAAGAGTCCCCTAAGCAAGCTGGTCCTAGGGCTCTGTTCACAAACACAAACACACCCCACAGAGCCCCAGGACAACAGCACAATTAGACCCAACCAAATCATGAGAAAACAAAAAGATAATTACTTGACACATTGGAAAGAATTAACAAAAAAACAGAGCAAACTAGAATGCTATTTGGCCCTAAACAGAGAGTACACAGTGGCAGAATACCTGACCACTGTGACTGACCCAAACTTAAGGAAAGCTTTGACTATGTACAGACTCAGTGAGCATAGCCTTGCTATTGAGAAAGGCCGCCGTAGGCAGACATGGCTCTCAAGAGAAGACAGGCTATGTGCACACTGCCCACAAAATGAGGTGGAAACTGAGCTGCACTTCCTAACCTCCTGCCCAATGTATGACCATATTAGAGAGACATATTTCCCTCAGATTACACAGATCCACAAAGAATTTGAAAACAAATCCAATTTTGATAAACTCCCATATCTACTGGGAGAAATTCCACAGTGTGCCATCACAGCAGCAAGATTTGTGACCTGTTGCCACAAGAAAAGGGCAACCAGTGAAGAACAAACACCATTGTAAATACAACCCATATTTATGCTTATTTATTTTAACTTGTGTGCTTTAACCATTTGTATATTGTTACAACACTGTATATATAATATAACATTTGTAATGTCTTTATTGTTTTGAAACAATTAATTAATTATTAATTCCACATTGGTTACCAGATGGAGGATGGCGGTGTGTAGAGAACAAAGACCAAGTGTGTGATGATCAGTATCATTTTGTTCTCTCTGCTCCATCAGAGCTGATGATGGGAGATCTCTGACAGCTGGTGGGAGTTACAGAAAAATACATTCTCAAAAACAAAACTAGATCCTTTATGACCTTCAAATATTTATGGAGTGATTTCAAACAGCTGTTGACATTAGGACACCTGTTTATTTAATTATATGTAACTTGGATTATGGGATTATATGGCTGGGTTTACACAGGCAGCCCAATTCTGATATTTTGCCAAATTATTGGCAACAGATGTGATCTGATTGGTCAAAACACCAATTATTAGAAAAATATCAGAATTGGGCTACCTGTGTAAACACAAACTATGGTTCTATTCCAATATGGGCACCAACTAGTGTACCCCTTACAACAAACCAATACATTGGGCATGCATTCTAAAATAATATGGACATTGAAACATAGACTAGGATTGGTCTCAGAGTAATAAGAATTAGCAGAAGGGAGTGTCCCTACAGTGAATGATTCAACGTCATGTAGCCTAAGACCCCAGCTTTAGCTTGATTTTCCACCCCTATTTAAGGCAAAGAGACACACATGACAAGAGGATGTTAATAAAAACACAGTCATTAGGTTGGGATTTTAATTATAAGGCGATAGCGTTCCTTCATATTCCCCTTTCGCTCCCAGTTTCACAGGAAATGATAAAGATTTAATCTAATTAGCTGGCAGTGTTTCACCAGACGGCAGCAGGGAATAGACTCCTAATTGGCTGAAGACAATTAGCCGCATTAATTCCAGCAGAAGTCAGAGAATAGAGTCGGATTTAAACAATATTCCCTCGGCTGACTTCATCAGATGCTCACTCTCGTTTTATTTTATTCAAATGAGATGATGTGCGGTGTGTTAAGCAGGGTTCTAATTGTAGCACTGTTCGTGTTCTGTTTTGCCATTGACTGGTGGAATCATCATTAGTGTTGCTGTTGTGCTTTTCAATTGTATTGTAAATAACATCTTCTGTTGAACCAGATCATTGTTTTTCTGAAGTACACAAAACAACAAAACAAAGTTCTACAAGGATTATACAAGGGTCTGGAGATGGGAATGGGGTTGAGACAACAAGACGCTGATGTAGGATGTTTAGTTGACATACAGTAGAGCACATTTGTTAGTACACTTGTAGTAGGTGGTAGGGTTGCTTCGCTACCCAATACATCCCCATGCAACATTATTTATTACTGTAGGCCTATGTATTTGGGTATTACTAGACAAATTACAGTGGGCAGTATTTTATAACATGATGCATTCATAGGATTATCAGATGATGAGTGTAAGGGGTGAGAAAGATGAGGGTTGGTATCAGGTTCAGAACTATGTGTCTGTGCTTTCTCCCAAAACGATTGACTCCTCATTGTCAAGTCTTCAATCTTCCTGTCACTGTTTTATGTTTCATAACAGCTCATTGAGATCCCTAATGTCTGTTTCAATGTTAAACTACTTAAGCTGTTTGCCTGTTCAAATCAGACATCTTCTCACCACACGTCAAGGCACTGGGTCCAAATGTAACGTATTAACACAGCTTTTCTCCCTAAGCTTCAACCCCATTGGTAGAGAGTACTTTCCTGAGTGAATAGCCAGGAGGAACATAATGGGAACAAAACGATCCAGGTGGAAGAGCAAGTTCCCTGCTGCTCGCTGTTCCACATGGACCTAACAACGTTCCTCCTGCCTGGCGCCACTCAGACGCGGATGCTCAGCGTAGGAACGGAAAATAGACGGTCAAAGAGGAACGTAACATAGCCAAAAGAGTGAGGGGAAGGAGGATATGAAGGGAGGAAGGGGGGTTGTTCTTTAGTTGGATCAAAGATCAATAAAGATGGAAAAAAAGGAGGTTCCCTGCCCCGTCAGGTCTACTTCCCCCTCTCCCCCTTTACCTCTCTCTATCTGATAAACACATGCATTTAAAACAGGCGCACGGAGCACCCACACTAACAATGACAAACGACGGCTTGCCGACTTTTCTCTCTCTATTAACATAAAGTAATATAAACTGAAGGACACTAGTCTATAGAGGGAGTTAGGGGCTAATGTTCCATATCAGATGTGGACAATGTCAGGACTGAATACAGATTAGGCTGTGTCCTTCCCTCCCCAGGGGAATGACAGGAGTTGACACCACTTGGCCTGCCAAGTGTATTATTATAACATGCTGGTGCCAGGTCTGTCTTCCCCTGGACTATTAACCCCACTGTCCCCAAAGCACTCTCCCCATGCCCCTCAATACCATAACACCAATCAGCCTCTCCTCTCTCTTTCGCCAAGCTCCAGCTCTCCACTCAATTATCTCCCTCTCTGTCCTACAGTATACAGTATAACGTATTCTCACTGAGGCTTTCAATTGGCCAACCCCCATTTTTCCTTACCTTTCCATTTCTCTCTCTCTCTCTCTTTCTCTCTCTCTCTCTCTCCCCGTCTCTCTCTCTCTCTCTCTCTCTCTACTTCATTCTCTGCCCTTTCCTCTATCTCTCTTTCCCTCCCTCTTTCTTTATCTCTCTGTCTCTCGCTCTCCCTCCCTCTTTCTCTCCCTTTCCTCTGTCAGAGATATGATGAAGCACCACCCTATCAGTGTATTGAGGGTCAGAGGGTAGTAGGATGGGTGGAGGGTTGAGTGACAGGCGACCGATGATGCTTCTCTGGAGCCTCATTGGAGAATCGTCAGTGTACCGGGAGTGCAGCCTCTCAGCTCTGGTGGCCTATGATAGATCACTGTCCATTTTCTCTCTTGGTAAGGTTCAGTGCTCATAGCACACTGACTCTGTGTGTTGAGTGCACTGTGGGTTGATGAGGTGAGTGGAAGAGGATGTTTCTGTATGTAGGTGATGGTTATCGGAAAAGCGACGCTTGGAGGAGGTGACAGTTGAGAATGTCCTGTTGCGGTTCCGTGGGTGGTGTTCTTGTTCAGCCTGTACCTTAGTTACTTGAAAATAGCACAACCTTTTGTTTTTAGAATATGGGTCTCTCTGTACACCACTGAGAACATAGAAACAGAACACCCAAACAGCCAGTAAACCACCTGGGATTAGGGTTACCTGTTGTACTTATGGCATACAAGTGTGATGAGAATAACCAACAAGTATGTCAGCCCAGCCTCTCATATTCCCCTCTCCTCGAATGTTTGTATGTACAGGATTATGGAGACATTTTGGCAACAAGCCAAGGCAGTCGGGGAGATGGTCATCATTCTGCTCTTGTCTTCAGAGAATACATACAACTGCTGCAAAACCTCTTAGAGCCATAAAACGATAAAACAACATCTCAGGAACCGTAAAGAAACTCAGGGACTCAGAGAGAGGAAAATCAGATGCAGGCCATGATCATAAAATCCTCGCTTCCTATCAGCAGCTCATTCTGAGGACTATTGATGGTCCAAAGCCGCTGCAGATAAAACCATAACAGTCAGAAGGACAGGGCCATGGCCCATATTCAAAAAGCTTCTCAGAGTACTGATCACAGATCAGTTTTGTATTTTAGATCAGCATGAATATAAACATATGGACAGTTTTGGATCCAGCCTCCACAGATCAGAGGTGCGATCATCTATCATCATCTGACAAATCAGACCATTACCTTCCTAATGGGAATCTGCATGGTCACAATGTTAATATAATGGAAAAGGGAAATGGTTACTGTACTTTGTGTCTTGGTTCAAATGGTCTGTTTGTGTTACTCACCTTGGTAGCACAACTTTTATGTGCAGTCTAGTGGGTTCTAGCTCTGTGATGGGACGTCCAAATGTTACTGAAAATACAAACGGAGCCAGTGGTTCATGCCTAAATCCACCCCCTTCTTGCCATAAAGAAAAGTTTTGGAGGAAGGATGGCAGCAAGAAAGAAAGAGAGTGAGAAAGAGAGAGAGAGAAATAGAGAGAGAGAGAGATGGAAAGACCAAAGGCTGAATCTTTGCCAAAGGAAATCTCCATCTCATGCTCTATTACTCCACAGCTACTGTTCAACATCATTATTCCCACACTGAACTGAGAAATGCCAGGAAACCCTAAACAGGTTAATAAAGTCCCCAAAGCTATGGTTTTGATTGGCCATTTTTTGCTGAAGAGCATCCAAACTCAATACTTTTCTCAACACTGATAATTTGTGTCCTAGACTGAGAGGTTGTGTCCTAGACTGAGAGGTTGTGTGCTAGACTGAGAGGTTGTGTCCTAGACTGATCATTTGTGTCCTAGACTGAGAGGTTGTGTCCTAGACTGAGAGGTTGTGTCCTAGACTGAGAGGTTGTGTCTTAGACTGATCATTTGTGTGCTAGACTGAGAGGTTGTGTCCTAGACTGAGAGGTTGTGTCCTAGACTGAGAGGTTGTGTCCTAGACTGAGAGGTTGTGTCCTAGACTGAGAGGTTGTGTCCTAGACTGATAATTTGTGTCCTAGACTGAGAGGTTGTGTCCTAGACTGATAATTTGTGTCCTAGACTGAGAGGTTTTGTCCCAGCCCAACTCCATAATGTACAAACAAACTAGACAATATGTAGAAGGGATTCAAAATTCAACTAAAGATGTTACCTTAGCTCAGAGTGTGGTTATTCAAGTAAACACCATAGGTTATGAGCCAGTATCTCTCCTACAGATGTAGGATCTTAATTTGATCACTCTTTTGTTGCTGAGAATTTTCCTGCACGGCAGGAAATGCCAACCTGTCATTTATTTGAGGTTTAAAAAGGCTTCTAAAGTTTATCATTTACAAAAAGTATATTAATTATAATCCATAAAATAATTCACATTTCCTGTTGCTGCAGGATTATGTTCCTGCTGTAGCAAACTGCCTCAAATGAATATCCTACATCTGTACCAAGGGCCCCGTGTACAGTAGTCGCAGTGTACCCCTGTGGTTTTACAGGGACGTGTGAGCCACTGTGGTCTGTGCACTACACACGGAGAGCCAGCATGGCTCCTATTACACCTCTGTGCTGGGATCTTATAATTGCCACCACACATGGAAACATATTACGCTGGGTGATGATGCTGGTAGTGGAAAGTTCCCAGCAATAAGGCCTGTGGGTGCCGGTGCTATGCAAGTTGATAGTGTGTGGGCATAGGATTATTTTCTCTCTAATACGGGCATGCCCACACTGGCACCCACAGGGCCCCCTGTTTGAGCTGAATAATGAAAGAAACAAGCCTTCATGGTGGCTGGCATTGGAGGTGTTGTTAAAGTCTTTGAGGTTTTCTCCCCGTAGGCTTCAGTCTGCTGCCCTGAATAAGAGGGGCTTTGTTAGATCAGTGGTGGAGGCTTTGGAGAAGGTTGGACAGGGCTGTCTCTGTGGGGTTGTGTAAGGGCCCCCGTCTCTGTCAATCCCGCCATTGCACACACACGCAAAAGTATACACACACACACACACACACACACACACACACACACACACACACACACACACACACACACACACACACACACACACACAAGCTCGTACACAGGTATACATGTACAAATACGCACACACGCACACACACACACACACACACACACACACCCACACACACACACACAAGCTCGTACACAGGTATACATGTACAAATACACACACACGCACACACACACACACACACGCTCGTACACAGGTATACATGTACAAATACGCACACACACACACACACACACACACACACACACACACACACACACACACACACACAGACACACACACACACACACACACACACACACACACACACACACACACACACACACACACACACACACACACACACACACACACACACACACACACACATGCAATTCCTCTCTCTCTCTCTCTCGCTCCCCCTTTCAGTCACTCTCTCCATCAGGCATTATCTCCCAGGCAGAGCGGGTAGCGAGACATGGGTGCGATTAGGAGTGGAGACAGCATCAGTGATATCACGGCTCAGGAGGGAACCCCACAAAACCTCAGGCTCTTTTTCCAGCCAGGCCTGATCATCTGAGGTTTCAGTCTGGCGAAGGGGGAGGAGGGAGGCAGGGGAAGGGGAAGGGAAGAGGGGTTTGGGCATCATTTAAATCCTTGTGAAAGCTGGTGGCCCATGGCTTTATTGAAGTGTGTGTTGAAGTGGTAATATCGGTGATAATGATTCCAGCTTACTCATAGTACTTATGCTGTTCCAGTGGCCCAGATAATTTCTCTTGACAGGACCATACATCTATAGGCAGGGGTTTCTCTCCCTCTCTCTCTCTCTCTCTCTACAGTTGCAAACGAGAGTTTCCTTTTGACAAATTCAGGAATGTTTATCCCCATTTTGTTCTATTTGCTTCTGTTTAAGAAATGCTTTTCTACAGAATCAGTGGAATGAATACACCCCGATCAGGCGTAAACACAGTTCAATTTCATAGCAGCCACGTTGTATTCCTTATTGCATCTATGAACTCTCCTCCTCTCACCTTTTCCCTTCGCTTGTGGACAGCAATGCACAACACATCACCTGTATCTGACCAGGCAAAAAAAAACTGTACATGCCAAACCGCTACACACAGCACACATCGTTGTCACCATATTAGCTAAAGTAACATCATAGTCAGCATAGCTAATAGAACTAACACGTTAGTAAAGCCACTACAATAATACAGTAATGTTACAATGTACAGTCAGTAAGCAGTTACACCGGCAGGCCTCGGTGGCAATACATTTTAAAACCAAAAGCTTACTTTGACTTGGAAGAGTTCCAGTGTTGTGTTGGATAGTCATAGCCAGCTAACTTACATAGCATCCCTCTGTTTGAGCAGGGTGTTTCAGTAGGCTAAACTAGCTAGCTGCATTTGCCATGTGAAACTGAAAGTGAAACAAATTACGAAATATCTCTCGCCTTCTATTTCTCTCTTGCTTCTCCTTCATTTTGGAATTATGAGAAATGTATTTGTTCAAAATTGTTTAACTATTGTCTTTCTCTCTCTTTGAGTTTACTGCTCACTATAATATATGCACTGCAGTGCTAGCTAGCTGTAGCTTATGCTTTCAGTACTAGATTCATTCTCTGATCCTTTGATTGGGTGGACAACATGGCAGTTCATGCTGCAATATCTCTGATAGGTTGGAGGATGTCCTCCGGAAGTAGTCATAATTACTTTGTTAGTCTATGGAAGGAGTAGCCTCCATGAGCCTCTTGGGTTTTGTATTGAAGTCAATGTAACCATAGGAGGACAGAAGCTAGCTGTCCTCCGGCTACACCATGGTGCTACCCTACAGAGTGCTGTTGAGACAACTGTAGACCTTATTTGCAAAATAGTGTGTTTTAATAACTTATTTGGTGACGTGATTATACTTTTTTAATGTTTTACAATTTAATTTTTTTAAATGAAATTCACTGAGGAGGATGGTCCTCACCTTCCTCCTCTGAGGAGCCTCCACTGGTGCCAACTGTAAAGTTTGGTGGAGGAGGAATAATGGTATTGGGCTGTTTTTCATGGTTCAGGCTAGGACCCTTAGTTCCAGTGAAGGAGAATCTTAACGCTACAGCATACAATTACATTCTAGATGAGTCTGTGCTTCCAAATTTGTGGCAACAATTTGGGCAAGGCCCTTTCCTGTTTCAGCATGACAATGCCCCTGTGTGCAAAGTGAGGTCCATACAGTAATGGTTATTTAATGGTTATTCGAGATTAGTGTGGAAGAACTTGACTGGCCTGCACAGAGCCATGACCTCAACCCCATCGAACACCTTTGGGATGAATTGGAACGCCGACTTCGAGCCGGGCCTAATCGCCCAACATCAGTGCCTGACCTCACTAACGCTCTTGTGGCTGAATGGAAGCAAGTCCCCGCATCAATGTTCCAACATCTAGAGGGAATCCTTCCCAGATGAATGGAAGCTGTTATAGCAGCAAAGTGGAGACCAACTCCATATTAATGCGCATGATTTTGGAATGAGATGTTCAACGAGCAGGTGTTCACATACTTTTGGTCCTGTAGTGTGTATGTATCTGAAGCTGTTTTTTTCACATCATATATTATAGTAATGAAAATAATATATGAGGAGACCAAGAGAGAGAAAGAGAGAGATTCCACAGATTTGTTTAGAGCCAAACTCAAAGCACTCATGCGTATACTCTTCTCATTCGCTTTTCTCCTCTCAGGCCATACAATCCTCCTTCCCTCCCTCATCCCTTCTTCCCTCCGTTCTTTTCTAATTATTGTCATATTTCCAGTCACCCATCTACCCCGGCTCCTAAAAGGCATGAGAACACTTCACGATGACCTCTCCATATCCTTCCTTGTCCAATCAAAGCATAGAGTACTGACCTCCATATCCCCTCTTGACCAATCAAAAATGCCTATGAGCTGCCAACAGGGAGATGTCAGCATTCCTTTCCTCTCCTGGCAGGAAGTGTAGCTCCTTAAAGCTCTGCTGGGAGAGATTCTCCTTCTTTTCCTTTTCTCCCTCTCTGGCTCTGAATGAGCATAGCCAAACAGACATAAACTAGTCATTAATATTGTCGCTGCACTGCCAAAACACGGCCATCTTTGTCCAAGTTGAGTCCAAGCTGAATCCGATGTGACAGCAGGACCATCAGGTTCCGGGGTGTGTCACCCCTAAACCTGTCCCCCTATCCCTTTAACCCTCTGTCCGCTCATTTCATCTGTCTACCTCAACACTGTAGGAGAACGCCATGTCATACAATCGCATGTCTTTTTCATTATTCTCTCTCATTTTTCCCATGACTGTCTACTGTGGCACCCCTGAGCTCTTCTCTTCAGGAACCATCTCCCTGTGTCAAAATCACCTGTGTAGTTGAACTGGGGAGGACTACGACAAGCATGTTCCCATGTAGATGATGAGGCTAGACAGCAGCAGCAGAACGGCTTGGCAGAGAGTTCCTGAAATGTGAACCGTAAAGTGGTCTCCTCTCGCTCTCTGTCTCCTGATCTGCAATTAAATCAATAGTTCAATTAGGTTTGCCAGTTTAAGTGAGAGGTTTCCTGCTATTATAGCACTATCACAGCACTACAGGAGGGCTCACTTGATTTGTCAGACAGATGGATTAAAGGGTGAGTTGAATAAAAACAATGTTTTTCTCCAATGATCGATCATTTACCTCAAGCATCACGTTTCTGAGTATTAGATGGAATAGTTCCAAAATGAGAATATGTGACAGGGTCAAACAGAATATCAAAACGATCCCCTGATAGATAGGCCCCCACTCTATCCCTAACCCTGTAAGAAGCAAGTAAGAGTGTTAATATAAACAGTGAATAGTGCTGTGTCAAACTCCATCCTTTATGAACAAAGGGGATCTCTCAGAGCTGGATGTGATGGTCAGATAAATCTAAGGGTGTGTGTGTGTCTGCGTGTGTGTGTGTGTGTGTGTGTGTGTGTGTGTGTGTGTGTGTGTGTGTGTGTGTGTGTGTGTGTGTGTGTGTGTGTGTGTGTCTGCGTGCGTGCGTGCGTGCGTGCGTGCGTGTGTGTGTGTGTGTGTGTGTGTGTGTGTGTCTGCGTGCGTGTGTGTGTGTGTGTGTCTGCGTGCGTGTGTGTGTGTGTGTGTCTGCGTGCGTGTGTGTGTGTGTGTGTGTGTCTGCGTGCGTGCGTGTGTGCAAGCTTAGCGGGCAGTGGTGGGGCTTGGGGCAGTGCCATGCCCCCAACAGTAGTTTATCTCGGACTCGTACATGCCCTCCCTTGGCGGGGTCGATCCTCGGGGCGCCCTGCCCCAGCACAGCTCCATTAGCGCCAGTGCTAACCTTGCAACAATGTTGTGACATCCTCGTTTTTCATCCAGCCCCTCCCCTCTCTCCCATCTCCCTTCTCCCTTGGCCAGGCCCCAGATCTTCCCCAGATGAGCAACCAGAGGTGAGGGGGAGTCTGTGGGTCCGGCTGGCAGAGAGGCTCCACCATGCCTTGGAGTCAAAAGACGGTTAACCCACCACTACCTCAGATACTACAGAGCTTACTGGTGTAGAAAATAACCTAACCTCCTTCATAGTCATTTCAACAGGATGTTTTTGCTTTGTAGATCCCCAAAAATGGACAGATTCATTTGTTCTATCTTTACCACTGGATATAATACACTATGAAAAGAAAAGTTGAATAACAATCACACATGGCTAAATGCAACATACACATTAAAAAAAGGTTCTGTGAAATATAATTTACATATGTCTCATGTATATTTATGAGTGGTAAGGGGTACTGAATCTGGAAGAAAGATCACCACAACCTCACCATGTATATTGGAATATCTAAGTGGTTCCTATGTCTTCATCCTCTCATGAAAGAAACATAAAAGGGTCTTTGCTCTCCTTTATCGAAAGTGTCTTTTCAAGTCGTACAGTCTTGATCTCCTTTCATCCTCCCCATTTCCCTCAATCTGCTGTTTCCCCCTTCATCTTGAGTTAGGCTGGAGTCCTTCAAAATCCCAACTTTAAACAGGGAACACAGTGAGTTGAAACCTTCAGTGTTTTGTTGGTCTCGGGAGCGGAGGGAAGGCCTGTAGTTTGGTGTCAGCCTTGACATGTTGGACAGCTCTCGTCAAAATGGGCCAAGAGGGAGATGTTTGCATTGATAGCGCTGAATGCATAGGAGCAGTACGGTGTACATATTAGGACATACGCTACATCAGACAAACAACGAATACTGTCAGCATACAACACACACACTGACAACAATGCCAGTCATGCACAACAGATTTTGTCATGAGAAAACTCTGAAGAGTTTGCTGTATTGTCGCCCTAATCGTCTACCTTCTCTCCTATTCATGCAAATCTCAGCGCATTAAGACATTTCTTCAGATTGACCTTGGTGGTGCTGTTTTATACGGCAGTCTAAAAGGTGTTGAGTGTTTCAACCTGGAGGTTAAACCAGGTCTTGGGTGTGAAGGCAATTACCTGCAGGAGATGGTGATGAGACCCCCAACCCACCCAGCACCTTATCTATTTTCCATGTTGTGGTAGTCCTTCCTAATGGCCTCCACTTCTTTACCCTCCTCCGTCAGACAGTAGCGAGGGATTCTGTCATCCTCTGCCCTGCAGCTGTGTAAACTTAGATATCCTTTGACATTTCACCTCAATTCCCCACTGAACTCTCAGCTCTCTGGTCCCCCGACGTGTCAATACACTGACGGTTCTCGTTTGTCATGCTGGGGCGACAGGTAGCCTAGTGGTTAGAGCGTTTGGCCAGTAACCAAAAGGTTTTTTGATCGAATCCCCGAGCTGACAAGGTAAAAATCTGTCAAGGCAGTTAACCCACTGTTCCTAGGCCGTCATTGTAAATTAGAATTTGTTCTTAACTGACTTGCCTAGTTAAATAAAGGTTAAATAAAATGCTGTTGTGTGAGTTCTCCTATCTCTCTTCAGCACCACACCAGTGGAAAAGCTAACATACTATAGGACTATTGCAGGGGATGCCAACCCTGTTCCTGGAGATCTACGCTCTTGTAGGTTTTCGCTCCAATCCCAATTGGAACTAACCTGATTCAGCTTATCAACCAGCTAATTATTAGAATCAGGTGTGCTAGATTAGAGTTACAAGAGGGTAGCTCTTCAGGAACAGGGTTGGAGTGCCCTGGCCTATTGGATATTATATTGGAATTATAATTGTAGGTTCATGATTATGAGAGGAGAATATCCTTGATGTATTTTGTATTACGAAGTCACAAGATTCTACCCAGTATTGTTATGAAGCCAACGGCTTTTTCTCTTTCTCTTTTTTCTCACTGTTGTCTCACAGTAGGTTTTTTTGTGGCATGGTGAAAAAGCGTGCAGCATCCTCTCCTTGGCAGGTGTTTTGCGTCTCTGCTTGTTGCTCTCCTGTACATAATCAATCTGACTGAGGCCTTTGAAGGCAGCGGGAGAGAGAGGGAGAGAGAGGGAAAGAAAGAGAGAAAGGGAGAGAGAGAGTGAGGTAGAAAGGGAAAGTAGAGCAGAGCGTGGCCTGCCTGCGTCGCTGCAGAAACACACGCGTGGCAGTGGATGATTAAATGGATGTAATGTATATTCCTCCTCCTATTTTGGTCTCCATGTGTTTTGCGTTGCATGTCTATTCATCCCGGACGCTGGCGCGATCCATCATATACGCCACTCTGATGGATCTCCGTGCCCTTCCTAAGCTGCCCCGGACACCTACTTACTGTATCCTTTACCGTGGCAGAGCGCCGAATTACTCCCGTCGCCCTGCCATGACACGACTGAGGCAGGATACTCAATAAGTGAATTACTGCACACTGATATCAAGCATTCTGTGAACGAGGGAAGAAAAGAAGGATGGAGGAAAGAGGGATTAAAGAGACTGAAATAACATGACAAATCAAAGTCGTATGAAAGGGAAAATCTGGGAAGAATTACATGGTTGTTACAGTGCTGTACTTGAACAGGGATGAATGAATTAGTTATTTTTTCCAGCACTCAGGATTGTCTGTGATAAAACATTCAATCAGAGTTAGCCCTGGGCTGGGTGCTATTTTAGCAGTGGATATAGGCTACTATGTTCCTCTTTCTAGGGATATTGGCCTGATTTCAACAAGCTTCATAGAGTAGGTCCTTACTATGTATGATATGGCCCTTAATCAACGAGTAGGACCATACTATGTTTGTTATGGCCCTTAATCAGAGAGTAGGATCTTACAATGTATGATATGGCCCTTAATCAGATAGAAGGACCTTACTATTAATGGTATGACCCTTAATCAGGGAATAGGACCTTAATATGTATGATATGGCCCTTAATCAGAGAGTAGGACATTACTATGTATGAGATGGCCCTTAATCATAGAGTAGGACTTTACGATGTATGATCTGGCCCTTACTCAGATAGAATGACCTTACTATGTATGGTATTGCAATTAATAAGAGAGTAGGACCTTACTATGTATGATATGGCCCTTAATCATAGAGTATGATCTTACTCTCTATAATATGGTTCTTAATAAGAGAGTAGGACTTTACTCTGTATGGTATGGCCCTTAATCAGAGAGTAGCACCTTACTGTGTATGGTATTGACCGTACCATGTCTGGTATGGCCCTTAATATTTGATTAGGACCATACTATGTATGGGAGGGCCCTTAATTAGAGAGTGGAACCTTACTATGTATAGTAAGGCCCTTAATCATAGATGAGACCTTACTATGTATGATATGGCCCTTAATCAGAGAGTGGAAACGTACTCTGTATGTTAATCAGAGATCAGGACCTTACTATGCGCAATATTGCACTTAATCAGAGAGAAGTACCTTACTATGTATGAGATGGCCCTTAATCAGAGAGAAGTCCCTTACTATGTATGATATGGCCCTTAATCAGAGAGAAGTACCTTACTATGTATGATATGGCCCTTAATCAGAGAGTAGGACTTTACTATGTATGAGATGGCCCTTAATCAGAGAGTAGGACTTTACTATGTATGAGATGGCCCTTAATCAGAGAGTAGGACCTTACTATGTATGGTATGGCCCTTAATAAAAGAGTTGGACCATTCTATGTATGGTATTGCCCTTAATCATAGAGTAGGACCTTCCTCTGTATGAAATGGCCCTTAATCAGAGAGTGAAACCTTACTATGTATGGTATAGCCCCTAATCAGAGTGTAGAACCTTACTATTAATGGTATGACCCTTAATCAGGAAATAGGACCTTACTACGTTTGATATGGCCCTCAATCAGAGAGTGGAACCTTACTATTTATAGTATGGCCCTTAATCAGATATTAGGACCTGGATATGTATGAGATGGCCCTTAATCAGAGAGTTGAACCTTACCATGTATGGTTTGGTCCTTAATCAGAGAGTAGGACCGTACTATGTATGGTATTGCCCTTAATAAGAGACTAGGACCATACTATATATTATTTGGCCCTTCATCAGAGAGTAGGACCTTACTAGGTATGGTGTGGTCCTTAATCAGAGAGTTGCACCTTACAATGTATAGTAAGGCCCTTAATCATAGATGAGACCTTACAATGTATGATATGGCCCTTAATCAGAGAGTAGGACTTTACTATGTTTGACAGGGCCCTTAATCAGACAGTAGGACCTTACTGTGTATGACAGGGCCCTTAATCAGACAGTAGGACCTTACTGTGTATGACAGGGCCCTTAATCAGACAGTAGAACCTTACTATGTATGATATGGCCCTTAATCAGAGAGTAGGACTTTTCTATGTAAGGTATGGCCCTTAATAATAGGGTATAACTTTACTACAAATGATTTGGCCCACAGACAGAGAGTTGGACTTTACTATGTAAGGTATGGCCCTTAATCATAGAGTGGAAACGTACTCTGTATGTTATGGCCATTAATCAGAGATCAGGACCTTACTATGCACAATATTGCACTTAATCAGAGAGAAGTACCTTACTATGTATGAGATGGCCCTTAATCAGAGAGAAGTACCTTACTATGTATGAGATGGCCCTTAATCAGAGAGAAGTACCTTACTATGTATGAGATGGCCCTTAATCAGAGAGAAGTACCTTACTATGTATGAGATGGCACTTAATCAGAGAGAAGTCCCTTACTATGTATGATATGGCCCTTAATCAGAGAGAAGTACCTTACCATGTATGACAGGGCCCTTAATCAGACAGTAGGACCTTACTATGTATGAGATGGCCCTTAATCAGAGAGTAGAACCTTACTATGTATGATATGGCCCTTAATCAGAGAGGATGACTTTTCTATGTAAGGTATGGCCCTTAATAATAGAGTATAACTTAACTACAAATGATTTGGCCCACAGACAGAGAGTTGGACTTTACTATGTAAGGTATGGCCCTTAATCATAGAGTAGGACCTGACTCTGTGTGTCATGGTCCTTATTTAGAGAGTAGGACCTTACTATGTATGATATGGCCCTTAATCATAGAGTAGGACCTGACTCTGTGTGTCATGGTCCTTATTTAGAGAGTAGGACCTTACTATGTATGATATGGCCCTTAATCAGAGAGTAGGACCTTACTATGTATGATATGGCCCTTAATCATAGAGTAGGACCTTACTATGTATGATATGGCCCTTAATCAGAGAGTAGGACCTTACTATGTATGATATGGCCCTTAATCATAGAGTAGGACCTTACTATGTATGATATGGCCCTTAATCATAGAGTAGGACCTTACTATGTATGATATGGCCCTTAATCAGAGAGTAGGACTTTTCTATGCAAGGTATGGCCCTTAATAATAGAGTATAACTGTACTACACATTTTTGGCCCACAGACAGAGAGTTGTACTTTACTATGTAAGGCATGGCCCTTAATCATAGAGTAGGACCTGACTCTGTGTGTCATGGTCCTTATTTAGAGAGTAGGACCTTACTATGTATGATATGGCCCTTATCATAGAGAGTAGGACCTTACTATGTATGATATGGCCCTTAATCATAGAGTAGGAGCTTACTATGTATGATATGGCCCTTAATCATAGAGTAGGACCTTACTATGTATGATATGGCCCTTAATCAGAGCGTAGGACCTTACTATGTATGATATGGCCTGTAATCATAGAGTAGGACCTTACTATGTATGATATGGCCCTTAATCAGAGAGTAGGACCTTACTATGTATGATATGGCCCTTAATCATAGAGTAGGACCTTACTATGTATGATATGGCCCTTAATCATAGAGTAGGACCTTACTATATATGATACGGCCCTTAATCAGAGTTTCAACTATCATTACATTTTCTCTTGTCATAGTCTAACATGTTGGGTGGTCATACAAATAACCTAGCTGCATTCAGTTAAACAATAAAAATGATATGATGAAACATGCCATTGTATTTTGTTTTATTTTAGCTAGATGATCTATTAGAATATTGCATTTGGTTTTAGTGCACAAGGAAATGATGTGATACTACATGAACAGGGAACCTTGTGCCAGTTATCTCCAGTTACATGAAATGATCCTAAACTCTACCAAAAACAATCACGATTTTATCATCAAAACCAAGCAGGCCTATAAGACCCCTTTTATCTAACGACTCGCCTGTTATTGGCTTTCATCAATAAAGGAAACGTATTAATACAATCCTCTGATTGGAGTAATACATTTCACAAAGACTTCTCAATCCCTTAGGCCATGGGTTTAGTGTGCCTTTCTCACTGCATGTCAACCACAATGATCAAGAGCTGTGTGAGTTTCAGGGCAGAATCAAACATGGGTGTGCAGTCTTCCTCTAACTCAGTACTGTGTAAATGGGAGAGATGAGCCCTGATGTAAATGTAAGCCCTCTAATAAGCAGGCTTAGGGAGTGGTGAGAGAGGCCCACACAATTAATTATCTCCTGATGAGTTGCTATCATGGAGGTGTAATCTTTTATAAGCTGCTTTTTGACTAACCTCACCCTGAACCTCTCAGTATTATAACCCCAAACTGGGACAACAGGCCTGCTTATTTAAACGTTCCGGCCCGGGGCATCGAGCTGGAGGGGAGTTACTGAGAAAGAAGATGGCCAGTGGTGGAAAAGTAACGCATTGTCATACTCAAGTAAAAGTGACTCAAGTAAAAGTGAAAGTCACCCAGTAAAATACAACTTGAGAAAAAGCATAAAATTATTTGGTTTTAAATATACTTAAGTATCAAAAGTAGAAATGCTTTCAAACTCATTATATTAAGATGGCACGATTTTCTTGTTTTTAATTGACGGATAGCACACTCCAGCACTCAGACATAATTTACAAACAAAGCATTTGTGTTTAGTGAGTCCTCCAGATCAGAGGCAGTAGGGGATGACCAGGGATGTTCTCTGTTTAGTGAGTCCTCCAGATCAGAGGCAGTAGGGGATGACCAGGGATGTTCTCTTGAGAAGTGTGTGAATGGAACCATTTTCTTGTCCTGCTAAGCATTCAAAATGTAATGAGTACTTTTGGGTGTCAGGGAAAATGTAAGGAGTAACAAGTACATTATTTTCTTTAGGAATGTAGTGGAATAAAAGTGAGGTACAGATGCCCCAAAAAAACGACTTAGGTACTTCAAAGCATTTTTACTTAAGTTCTTTACACCAATGGTAATGGGGGAATATCGCTGTGTGTACAAAAAAACAACTCATATCAAGCCAATGTGATTCACCTGAGGTATTCCATTCTTACATTGGCTATCATACAGTACTGCACATGTGCCACCTTGACATTAGTGCTCATCTCTATGTTCTAACCTTGCTGCGCATATTTTTTTATTTATTTTACCTTTATTTAACTAGGCAAGTCAGTTAAGAACAAATTATTATTTTCAATGACGGCCTAGGAACAGTGGGACCCCTTTGTTCAGGGGTAGAACGACATATTTTTACCTTGTCAGCTCGAGATTTGATCTTGCAACCTTTCGGTTACTAGTTCAACGCTCTAACCACTAGGCTACCTGCCGCCACAGAGGGGGTCCAACTGTACCTGTGGGTGGGTGAGGGGGTGAGGTGGGGGACAGGTGTGGAAGGAGAGGGCCCAGGTGACCCGGTGCATAGGAGGTTGGGGTTAACGTGTGGGGACAGGTGTGGAAGGAGAGGGCTCAGGTGACCCGGTGAATGGGAGGTTGGGGTTAGCGCGTTGGGACAGGTGTGGAAGGAGAGGACCCAGGTGACCCGGTGAATGGGAGGTTGGGGTTAACGTGTGGGGACAGGTGTGGAAGGAGAGGACCCAGGTGACCCGGTGAATGGGAGGTTGGGGTTAACGTGTGGGGACAGGTGTGGAAGGAGAGGACCCAGGTGACCCGGTGAATGGGAGGTTGGGGTTAACGTGTGGGGACAGGTATGGAAGGAGAGGGCCCAGGTGACCCGGTGAATGGGAGGTTGGGGTTAACGTGTGGGGACAGGTGTGGAAGGAGAGGGCCCAGGTGACCCGGTGAATGGGAGGTTGGAGTTAACGTGTGGGGACAGGTGTGGAAGGAGAGGGCTCAGGTGACCCGGTGAATGAGAGGTTGGGGTTAACGTGTGGGGACAGGTGTGGAAGGAGAGGGCCCAGGTGACCCGGTGAATGGGAGGTTGGGGTTAACGTGTGGGGACAGGTGTGGAAGGAGAGGGCTCAGGTGACCCGGTGAATGGGAGGTTGGGGTTAACGTGTGGGGACAGGTGTGGAAGGAGAGGGCTCAGGTGACCCGGTGAATGGGAGGTTGGGGTTAACGTGTGGGGACAGGTGTGGAAGGAGAGGGCTCAGGTGACCCGGTGAATGAGAGGTTGGGGTTAACGTGTGGGGACAGGTGTGGAAGGAGAGGGCTCAGGTGACCCGGTGAATGAGAGGTTGGGGTTAACGTGTGGGGACAGGTGTGGAAGGAGAGGACCCAGGTGACCCGGTGAATGGGAGGTTGGGGTTAACGTGTGGGGACAGGTGTGGAAGGAGAGGGCTCAGGTGACCCGGTGAATGGGAGGTTGGGGTTAACGTGTGGGGACAGGTGTGGAAGGAGAGGGCTCAGGTGACCCAGTGAATGAGAGGTTGGGGTTAACGTGTGGGGACAGGTGTGGAAGGAGAGGGCTCAGGTGAACCGGTGAATGGTAGGTTGTGGTTAGCGCATGGGGACAGGTGTGACATGACGCTAGGCTGCTGTGTAACCGTGTGTCTCACGAGGTCTCACCAGCCGGCGTGCCCTGGCAGAGCGCCGCGTCCTTCCCCTGTCTTACCTTCAACTCCTCTAAAGACACTGTATGGACACATATGTTCTCATACTTTCATGACTCCATGGACACCGCATGGGGCTGGGGTTTCTTCAACACACAGCGGTCATACTGTATTTACTAATGGTACTCCAACTTTGATTTAAGAATTGTTTGATTATTGTAAGTGGATTCAATTCTTTGCTGCTGCAAATACATGTATGACTCTAATGCCGTTCGTCCTGTGAACTGGGTTTAATGAAAACAAGCAGGATGACGAGAATCATCAGTAACCTTGAGAGAGAGATCGAGCTAGAACGAGAGAGAAGGGGGGAGGTATAATGAGAGGGAGGTAGAGGGGGGAGAAGGGGATGAGGAAGAAAGACCAGGAGTAGGGAGCATACTACCATTTGGAAGGTGACTTCCTCCTTCTCCTTCTTCTTTCTCTCTTTCTGATTTCAGACCGATACACACTGTATTTAAAACAGTGTGTTTTTATGCAGTGTGATTATGTTAGTAATTATTGCACTAGCGATTAATGACTTGTACTGTGACATTTGTTCTGTGCATTTGTGTGTTTCCCTTCCTTTTCTTTAAAGGACTGGATGTATCAAAGTGGGATACTCATTAACTATAGCAGTGTTGTACATCAGAGATATAAAATGTCCGCGGGGGGATTGCCTCTCTGCAGAAGACACTCCTCACATCTGCAACTTCAAGGACACCCTTTAATTTAAAGATCTGCTATAAATGATTAATTTAATATTGATGAATATTTAACATTTCTTAATAAATTATTATGTATGCTATTAAGTACTACATGGATCTGCATAAGCAGGGGCTGTGAGCTCTCTGGATGGCTGGCTCCTTTGTGTGTGTGTGTGTGTGTGTGTGTGTGTGTGTGTGTGTGTGTGTGTGTGTGTGTGTGTGTGTGTGTGTGTGTGTGTGTGTGTGTGTGTGTGTGTGTGTGTGTGTGTGTGTGTGCACATGTACAGGTATTTGTGTTTCTGTGTGTGTATGCACGCCATGGGAATTGTCTTGCTCCGGTTGTATTTTGACATTTGATTTATGTTAGTGTGAAACCATTTTCATGCAAGCCATTATGCAATCTATAAAAGTGAGCGTGTGGGTTTCTCTGAGCGCGGGGACCTAGCTGCCGCACAGCTAGCATACCAAGTGGCTCTTCTTCATAAATTTCATTATGATATAGACATTGCCGCTGCCCCGGCCATAAGCTAAAGGTGCCATTGGCTAATGAAGGAGGAGGCTACGGCTAAGTGCAGATGGATGCGGGGCAGTGCTATAGCACAGAGTCAGACATGCAGGTGTGTTTTCTCCCTGAGCATTAAGAGCAGCCTGACACTGTTCCTCTGTCTAATTATTGTCCTTCACTAAAACACAATCTATCTTCACATATAGAGGAGCACAGGATGGATGGATGGATGGCTGGATAGAAGGATGGACGGAAGGGTAAATAAATGAAACAATTAATTAAATAATGAATTGATGGATGGTTGGATGGACAGAGGGCCACATGTTGAAAGTCCTTTGAAATGATGTGATGTATCTATCATGATCACATATGATTTATCATAAAGGTTATTACATGTATTACAGTGCAACGATGATAACAGTTACTACAACCATTATTGTCCTTATTCTAAGATCATATGTCCAATGCCAGGAATAGACATAGCCATATAATCAGTGATACAGACACGACCTACAAAGGATCCGAGAGTGATTCAAATCCCATGAAATAATGAATTAATCTGAACGTCTAACAGTCCATCGTGTTGGAATTAGCTCAGTGAATGTTCTCCTTTTCATATGTAATCGGGGTGGGTGTTAAATACGCAGCGTGCTGAATACCATTAAAGTGCTCAGTCAGAGACAGAGGAAGAGAAGCTAATTGTCCCCCTCACACTAGAAACATACCAACATTTGTGCGTACATACGTGTGTGTGTGTGTGCGTGCACGTGTGTCTGTGTGTGTCTCTTAGCCTGTATTCGTTTGGGACACCTTTCCTCTGAGATGAGATGGGTATATTTCCAAGGCTATGATAATAACTACAGTGCACCACCACTCTAACAGAGGCCCATTGTGAAGTCTGAATCACACAGTCGCCCCAAAGTGCAGCTTAATACCATACCAGACTCCTTTTAACTCTCTTAAATCAGGTTAAGGTCTCCGGCAGTTGCCTGAGACCTATTCATCCATACTCCCACCCTTTTCAGAAGCCCTGAAAAGAGCAGCCTTTTACATCAGAAGGCAATACAATGACAATTAGATTACGCTGGCTGCACTTTGGTCCGCCGCGAGGCTGCTTTGAAGCCCGTGATTGTCTAAGATGTGTCTTTGTGACTCAGGTGGGTGATGGAGGTGGTGCTTATGGCAGGCCCATTGTTGCCTCAGAACCTTTTGATTTGCTGCTGTTGTTTCTTTTGATGTGATTCTGCCTCATTTCTCTCTCTTTCTCACTTTGGATGATAAAAACCTTCCCTCCCTCCAGGGGCGGGCTGGAGTGCCCCCGAGGCATGTGGGTAGAAGAAGAGTTGACGGAGGTTAAGGCTGTGATGATGGAAGAAAGAGTATGAGGAGAGAAGGGGACGACCACTGATGCTCTGGCTGTGGGTAATTACCACTGTCCTCTTTCTATGTATGAATGAGTTGCCAAGACAGTCACATTAGATTACTGGGCAACATTTAGTCAAACATCCCTAACAATTTTTTTTTATTGATAATGGTTTCAATAGCAGCTGTCTATATGTTGTTCTCATTTTTTCTCAACTTTTTTCCGCAAACACTTTCTTTAACGTCTCCTCAATTCTAAACAGATCTAATCAAGGACATAAGGCCTCACTCAGTCATAGGTGATAATCCACTTCTCCCCCATCTCATACACGCCTCAACTCCAAACACCACAAGATGGAGATAAGAGGCCCTTTTCTAAACCTCCCACTTCAGTCGCTATTACCCTCCTAGAAAACTGCACACCTCTTAACATGTAGTCAGTGTGGTTAGCGCTATGTAACTGACATCCTAGATAGTGAGCACAGAAATGCGTATCTCACTGACAGTGATTGAAACCATTGGCAGGGTCATGGGCATGTTGCTCAACTTGTCTAGTGCACTCAGATTGGGTAAGAGTCTGATTCTGTTCCTCTGGCATTTTGTGAATCCAGAGTATGCTGTTCTTATGCCTCTGTCAAGTGTAAAACACAACACGTACTGTCAGGTAGAATCTACTTCCAGTTTAAGAAAGGAGAGGGGAGGAAAGAAACCGGGGGGGGCATCTCACGTTTCTCAGAACTCATCAGCTCATCTGGGGAAGAAGAGCTGTCTTACTAGGCTAACTCTCCTGCCAGGGAGATAGATAGATGGAGGGAGGGTGAGAGAGAAAGAGAAAGAGAGAAAAAGAGAGAAAGTGAGATGGGGGAAAGAGTGATATAGAGAGAGAGAAGGGAGGGGGGATTTAGACTGGAGTCTGTTTCCTAATCTTTATGTATTAACAAAAACAACATCTTCACTCAGGCTTGCCAAAGCTTTCACAATCTCCTGGAGGGAGATGGAGGGGCCACTGGAGTGGGTTTTGTCTGCTTGATGGAGTAGTGTTCTTCCAAGTGAGTATGTGAGTGTGTGTGCATCAGTGTGTGTGTGTGTGTGTGTGTGTGTGTGTGTGTGTGTGTGTGTGTGTGTGTGTGTGTGTGTGTGTGTGTGTGTGTGTGTGTGTGTGTGTGTGTGTGTGTGTGTGTGTGTGTGTCTGCCCTTAAAACCAACAATGCAGTTTTAAGAAAATAGAGTTAAGAAAATATTTACTAAATAAACCCCCCAAAAATTAAACATTAAATGTTACACAATAAAATTATGATACCAAGGCTATATACAGGTGGTACCAGTACTGAGTCAATGTGCGGAGGTACAGGTTAGTTGAGGTAATTTGTACATGTAGGTAGGGGTAAAGTAACTATGCACAGATAATAAACAGCAAGTAGCAGCAGTGTAAAAACAAATGGGGGGGGGGGGGGGGGTGTATGTCAAATAGCCTGGGTGGCCATTTGATTAATTGTTCAGCAGTCTTATGGGTTGGGGGTAGAAGCTGTTAGGGAGTCTTTTGGACCTAGACTTGGTGCTCCGGTACCTAGGTGTGTTATCAATGTTTATGTCTGTCAGAATACTCTTGTGCTCTGTGTCCAGACAGTTGAGTTGTGGGTCTATAATTTCTTCATGTCCTAAACTCCCTGTATACTTTGACTGGCGTCTCACTAACGAGAAGTGTATGAATTTTTCATTGAGCAGCACAGCCTCAGCGTCTGACTCCTCTTCCTCCTCTCCAAGTACACCTCTGTTTGTCTAAACTAAACGTAGGTGACATGACATCTGCATTTGGACGTCAGCAGGAGTGCAGGGGAGTGCCGGAGCACAGGAATATATTACCTACTACTATACACTACCTCACTACTCCCAAACTTACTTAGCACTTCTGTGAACTATCTTTCTCTCCCTGCCATTGGAAAAGTTTCTCTCCTTTGAGGGGTAGATAAATGTACTGTAGGTAAAACAAATAAACATTTAGAGGGGAAATTCTACAGGGACAGAATATACTGATTTGGAATGTTATATCAGTGGTGGCGTCCTGTTGCTTTCTCTCTCCATCTGGTCATTACTACTTCATAGTAAATGTATAACTATGATATCTCTTGTTTAATGTCTGCCTCATCTCTCTCCCTCCCCCAACTCTCTCTCCTTGCCTCACCCTTCTCTCTCTCTCACGCTATCTCTCCTCCTTCAAGTCTTCCCTCTCCTACCCTTCCTCGTCTCTCACTCTCCTTTTCTCCCTCCTTCGTCTCCTTGACTCATCCCACCCTCTCCCTCCTCCACTCCCTCCATCTCCTATCTGGTTATTGTCATTCTCCAGGGCTCCTAGTGTTATCCAGTCAGATGATAGCAGTGGAGTGCCTCCATGCATCGCCTGCTCTAAACTGTGATGGAAACATCAGACAAGGAGGACAGGACCCTGGAGATGCTCCCCGGCTTGACACCGTAGCTCCTTGCTTTAAGCTCTATCATATCCATCTCCATAGCCTAGTTCCTAGCTCAACCTTAGCTCCTAGTTCAACCTTAGCTCCTAGCTCAACCCTAGCTCCTAGCTCAACCCTAGCTCCTAGCTCAACCCTAGCTCCTAGCTCAACGCTAGCTCCTAGCTCAACCCTAGCTCCTAGCTCAACGCTAGCTCCTAGCTCAACCCTAGCTCCTAGCTCAACCCTAGCTCCTAGCTCAACCCTAGCTCCTAGCTCAACCCTAGCTCCTAGCTCAACCTTAGCTCCTAGCTCAACCTTAGCTCATAGTTCAACCCTAGCTCCTAGCTCAACCCTAGCTCCTAGCTCAACCCTAGCTCCTAGCTCAACGCTAGCTCCTAGCTCAACCCTAGCTCCTAGCTCAACCCTAGCTCCTAGCTCAACGCTAGCTCCTAGCTCAACCCTAGCTCCCACACGCATCAGGTATGCTCAGCTGCACCGATGTATATTAATCAATGACAATATGATTACCTCTGAATGGGCCGTATACATTATTTAAAGCAGGGTCTCCTGGCTTACAGTCCTCCTGCCTTTCAAATTAAACTCAGTCAATAATTAATGTTGGGATTAATCAGAGAGCACCTTCAGAGGGCAGGTGTTAGGAGGGTGTACAGTGTGTGTGTGTGTTTTTGTGTGTGAGTGAGTGTGTGTGCATGTGTGCATGTGTGCGTGTGCATGTATTCACTATTGACATGGAGCCAGTCAACGTGTCGTGATCGTGACTCTTCCCTTTGGGGAGAATCTCTCACAGCCCTGGGCTAAAGACATACCCATGCATGTCTTTGGTAAGACAATCTCTTACCCTCCTCCCTTCCTGGCACTAATAGGAGGAGAAAAACACTATTTTCTCACTTGTTTTCTCACGGTGACGTGGGCTGTGAGGAGTTATCTTTGTTTCTCCGTGGCAGGGGGTAGGCTACTCTTAGAGAGAGAGAGAGAGAGAGCACTGGGGTTTCTCACACGTGGACGGACTCTCCTGCACGGTTCATGGCCTCTGAAATCCGTCTGGGTGATAAGCTGCCAGCGCAGAGGGGAACAACAGCAGATAGGGCCCCTTAAGCAGTTCAGCTCGACTGGAGGGCTTCTGTCTGCCTGCCAACTGCCTGATTACTCAATACAGACCCAGCTGCAACCTTCTCTTCTGTTCTGCCCTGTTCTGTTGTGTTGTTTTCTCTCTTCTCTTCTGTTCTGCCCTGTTCTGTTGTGTTGTTTTCTCTCCTCTCTTCTGTTCTCTCCTTCCTTCCACACAGTCTACCCACTAGTCTCCCATGGACGGCCTCAGTTTTACCTGTCAATATCTGATACAGGGAAGGCTACTGCAGATAAGACTGTATTCTTAAGGTTATTGGAATGTATACTATGTGTTATTGTAGGTTTTTGCTGTAGTGTAAAGGATTATGTGCGAAGGTGAAACCCACTGTACTCAGTGACCTTGTCAGAGTATGAAGCGATTACACAGTAATAGATACAAAGAAGCATAGATACAGTATATTCAGTCAATTATTTGTTTTTATGTCATTCTAACTTTCACACTCCTTTTACTAAGCACAGCTTATTGTATGAAATTGATTGTTTTCCAAACTTGGAGGTATCCAAAGTCAACATAGCAAGTTATTAAATATGGAGGCATATAGAAGACACTGAAAGTAAAGAGAAAAGTCACTATAGGCTGTTTTCAATAGACGACTCCATCTCAATGTATCTACTTAAATACCCACAGGACAAAGTTATGTTCAATTTCAGACATAATGTTGACTGCACCATGCCTAATTAAATATTATTATATTACATTATTCCTTTCAATACGGTTGGAAATAAAACCATCACTTGCAGAAAAAATAAATAAATCAGCGAGGGTCAAATTTATATAATTGATATTATCATTTTATTTAACCTTTATTTAACTTTTGATGGCAGAAGTGAAATGAAATAGGAAAACGTCCCTGTTGACTAGCATGACACAGATGCTTCACTAACTGCATCATTACAATGCCCACAACAACTGATTTCATTCAGAAAAAAATATAATATCATTAAACACATGGTTTCCACACATCGATGTTCACAATTGATCACAAATAGTATATCATTGAATTGCAGTAACCCATACTGCATTGTTATTTAGCTGTTCTGTTTTGGTTGACGATCGATAGTTCAACAATGCTGCCATTACACTGAGGGCATGCAGCCAGCCCCTAGCTTTGGGTTATGATGTCTGTGACCCAAGGCCAACGGACTGAGACGGCCTATCAGACCCAGATAAAAGGGAAACAGTGCACCGTGCTGCTCCAAGGGTACAGAGAGACAAGTAGATGGAGGAATTAAAGACCTCTAATGGTGTTTTAAGGTTGTTTTTCTCCCACAGCAGGCTTGAACAAAATATTGTTGCTGATTCGCAACAGTAAGTCCAAACGTCCATTGAATATAAGTCACATTTTCAAAGACATTGCACACTCTACAACTTCAATAGGATGTTCACCGGCTAGCTATAGGGAAGTTGACCGCAAACTTTAACATTATTGTTTTGAAATTGACCTCAGTGTTTTCTACATTGTGGGGGAGTGTGTCCCAACAGAATATAGAGGACATCTTTGTCTTACCTGGGATTATCTTCTGATTCTGGACCTCTGCGCACGCACACGCACATGCTCACACTCACACCCACACTCACACTCACACTCAGATTCACACACACACACACACACACACACACACACACACACACACACACACACACACACACACACACACACACACACACACACACACACACACACACACACACACACACACACACACACACACACACACACCCTCTCCTATTCTCGCTATACACCAAGTCACTTGGCTCTGTCATAACCTCACATGGTCTCTCCTATCATTGCTATGCAGACGACACACAATTAATCTTCTCCTTTCCCCCTTCTGATAACCAGGTGGCGAATCGCATCTCTGCATGTCTGGCAGACATATCAGTGTGGATGACGGATCACCACCTCAAGCTGAACCTCGGCAAGACGGAGCTGCTCTTCCTCCCGGGGAAGGACTGCCCGTTCCATGATCTCGCCATCACGGTTGACAACTCCATTGTGTCCTCCTCCCAGAGCGCTAAGAACCTTGGCGTGATCCTGGACAACACCCTGTCGTTCTCAACTAACATCAAGGCGGTGGCCCGTTCCTGTAGGTTCATGCTCTACAACATCCGCAGAGTACGACCCTGCCTCACACAGGAAGCGGCGCAGGTCCTAATCCAGGCACTTGTCATCTCCCGTCTGGATTACTGCAACTCGCTGTTGGCTGGGCTCCCTGCCTGTGCCATTAAACCCCTACAACTCATCCAGAACGCCGCAGCCCGTCTGGTGTTCAACCTTCCCAAGTTCTCTCACGTCACCCCGCTCCTCCGCTCTCTCCACTGGCTTCCAGTTGAAGCTCGCATCCGCTACAAGACCATGGTGCTTGCTTACGGAGCTGTGAGGGGAACGGCACCTCCGTACCTTCAGGCTCTGATCAGGCCCTACACCCAAACAAGGGCACTGCGTTCATCCACCTCTGGCCTGCTCGCCTCCCTACCTCTGAGGAAGTACAGTTCCCGCTCAGCCCAGTCAAAACTGTTTGCTGCTCTGGTGGAACAATGGTGGAACAAACTCCCTCACGACGCCAGGACAGCGGAGTCAATCACCACCTTCCGGAGACACCTGAAACCCCACCTCTTTAAGGAATACCTAGGATAGGATAAAGTAATCCTTCTAACCCCCCCCCCCCCTTAAAAGATTTAGATGCACTATTGTAAAGTGGCTGTTCCACTGGATATCATGAGGTGAATGCACCAATTTGTAAGTCGCTCTGGATAAGAGCGTCTGCTAAATGACTTAAATGTAAATGTAAATGTACACACACACACACACACACACACACACACACACACACACACACACACACACACACACACACACACACACACACACACACACACACACACACACACACACACACACACACACACCTCTCCCTCACACACTTGCTTGTGATCATCTCTCTGATGACCTCTGCTTTCAGCGTATGATGGATCATCCACACCTCCTGGGCATCCATTTTCCTGCCCAGGAAAGAGACACTTACTTCAGGGTAGGACGGTTAAACCCAAGGTAAGGCATGCTTGGACTAGGGAATGTCATAGGGCATCAGTGATACTCACCAGTAATATTGTTAAATAAGCATCATTGAATGCAATTGTATTTGATTATTTGGATCTTGCATGCATAATGTGTCATGTGACTTCCAGGTAATCAAGTTTGAAAATGAAAGAAAAGAAAGAGCATGAGCAACGGTTTATAACACCCACATGAAAACGCAAAGGACTGAAACACACACATACAGTACACTGAATTGTATAGTCCCATCAGAGGTGTCAGGTTCTCAGATACTACACACACCTCATAATCTGTGTGGGCCCCAATGGTTAGGTTATTGCAGCTATTAACACTTCAGCCCACACATACACACACACACGGTCCCTGCGCTGAACGGAAGGCATTTAGTGAGAACACACAAATCGATTCAAAATGCATCGGAAGACTTTTAGACCTGAAAGTTGACACCTTTCTCCTGTCACATACGTGGGGTTGGGCTGAAAAGGCTGTGCTCTCCATTTTGGAAAAAAGTATAGTTTGTGATCAGCTCTGTCATCAGTTTCTTGGAAGGCAGGGCGGATGTCATTGAGTAAATAACAGTGTTTCCATTCGCTCATCTTGTTTTAGGTCCCATGATCCTTTACTTGTGACGTGACAATAGAGGTGTACAAATGTTCCGAAATTATTAAATAAGCGTCACCACACAGGTTGTAATGTGACAGATTTCTTATAATCAGTGAAACCACTTGATGTCATGATATTTCTCTGTAAATTTGATAGAATGTCTATGTTTCTATGGCTTGCTGTTTGACACAGTCATTGGAAGATTCCATTTCACCATAAAGGAAAAGCTTAAAATCACACTTAGTTATAGGATCTTAATTCGATCAACCTGTTACAGGAGAACTTGTATTTGTGGTTTAAAAAGGCTTCTGAAGTTAATGATTTCCAATTAGAAGTGTCAGATTTGATTATCCCTTACACAAAATCTAACCCCATTATTTATAATCCACATAATAATTCACATTTCCTGTTGCTGCAGGATTATTTTCCTGCTGTAGCAAACTGGTTCAAATGAAGATCCTATTGTCACGTTCCTGACCTGTTTTCCTTGTTTTTGTATGTGTTTAGTTGGTCAGGGCGTGAGTTGGGGTGGGCATTCTATGTTATGTGTTCTATGTTGGGTTAAACGTGTTGCCTGATATGGTTCTCAATTAGAGGCAGGTGTTTGACGTTTCCTCTGATTGAGAACCATATTAAGGTAGGCTGTTCTCACTGTTTGTTTGTGGGTGATTGTTGCTGTGTCTGTGTATGTCACACCACACGGTACTGTTTCGTTTCGTTTCGTTCTTTCATTCATTTTCGTGTGTTCCTTCCTGTTCGTGCGTTCATGTTATATGTTCTCTAGTTCAGGTTTGTTCACATCGTTATTTGTTTTGTAGTTATCAAGTGTTCTTCGTGTTCGTCGTCTTGATTTAATAAATTCATTATGTATTCAGCACCCGCTGCGCATTGGTCCGCTCAATCACCTATAGACGATCGTTACAGAATCACCCACCAACGAAGGATCAAGCAGCGGGTTAACGGGCAGCAGCAACAGCGCAAGAAGGAGTAATGGACATGGGAGGAAGTTTTGGACGGCAAGGGTTGCTACACATGGGAGGAGATCCTGGCTGGAAGAGATCGCCTCCCATGGGAACAGCTGGAGGCAGTTAGGAGAGCAGAGGCAACCGGAGAGAGGAAACGGCGTTATGAGGGTACGCGGCTAGCACGGAAGCCTGTGAGTCAAGCCCAAAAATTTCTTGGGGGGGGGGGGGGGCTACAAGGGAGTGTGGCGAAGTCAGGTAGGAGACCTGCGCCAACTCCCCGAGCTTACCGTGGAGAGCGAGAGTACGGGCAGACACCGTGTTATGCGGTAAAGCGCACAGTGTCTCCTGTACGTGTGCTTAGCCCGGTGCGGGTTATTCCACCTCCCCGCACTGGCAGGGCTAGATTGAGTATTGAGCCGGATGTCATGAAGCCGGCCCAACGCATCTGGCCACCAGTGTGTCTCCTCGGGCCGGCATACATCGCACCAGCCTTACGCATGGTGTCCCCGGTTCGCCTACATAGCCCAGTGCGGGTTATTCCACCTCCCCGCACTGGTCGGGCTACGGGGAGCATACAACCAGGTAAGGTTGGGCAGGCTCAGTGCTCAAGGGAGCCAGTACGCCTGCATGGTCCGGTATATCCGGCGCCACCTCCCCGCCCCAGCCCAGTTCCACCAGTGCTTACACCACGCACCAGGCTTCCTGTGCGTCTCCAGAGCCCTGTTCCTCCTCCACGCACTAGCCCTATGGTGCGTGTCTTCAGCCCGGTACCACCAGTTCCGGCACCACGCACCAAGCCTCCTGTGCGTCTCCAGAGCCCTGTTCCTCCTCCACGCACTAGCCCTGTGGTGTGTGTCTCCAGCCCAGTACCTCCAGTTCCGGTACCACGCACCAAGCCCCCTGTGCGCCTCCAGAGTCCTGTGCGTCCTGTTGCTGCTCCCCGCACTAGCCTGAAGGTGCGTGTCCTTAGCCCGGTACCTCCAGTTCCGGCACCACGCACCAGGCCTACAGTGCGCCTCAGCCGGCCAGAGTCTGCCGTCTGCCCAGCGGCGCCTGAACTGCCCGTCTGCCCAACGCCGTCTGAGCTGTCCGTCTGCCAAGCGCCGCATGAACTGCCCGTCTGTACTGAGCCTGCAAAGCCGCCCGTCTGTACTGAGCCTTCAAAGCCGCCCGTCTGTCCTGAGCCTTCAGAGCCGTCCGCCAGACAGGAGCCGCTAGAGCCGTCCGCCAGACAGGAGCCGCTAGAGCCGTCCGCCAGACAGGAGCCGCTAGAGCCGTCCGCCAGACAGGAGCCGCTAGAGCCGTCCGCCAGACAGGAGCAGCCAGAGCCTTCCGCCAGACAGGAGCAGCCAGAGCCTTCCGCCAGACAGGAGCAGCCAGAGCCTTCCGCCAGACAGGAGCAGCCAGAGCCGCCAGCCAGACATGAGCAGCCAGAGCCGCCAGCCAGACATGAGCAGCCAGAGCCGCCAGCCAGCCATGAGCAGCCAGAGCCGCCAGCCAGCCATGAGCAGCCAGAGCCGCCAGCCAGCCATGAGCAGCCAGAGCCGCCAGCCAGCCATGAGCAGCCAGAGCCGCCAGCCAGCCAAGAGCAGCCAGAGCCGCCAGCCAGCCATGAGCAGCCAGAGCTGCCAGCCAGCCATGAGCAGCCAGAGCAGCCAGCCAGCCATGAGCAGCCAGAGCCGCCAGCCAGCCATGAGCAGCCAGAGCCTTCCGCCAGCAATGAGCAGCCAGAGCCTTCCGCCAGCCATGAGCAGCCAGAGCCTTCCGCCAGCCATGAGCAGCCAGAGCCGTCAGCCAGCCATGAGCAGCCAGAGCCTTCCGCCAGCCATGAGCAGCCAGAGCTGTCAGCCAGCCATGAGCAGCCAGAGCCGTCAGCCAGCCATGAGCAGCCAGAGCCGTCAGCCAGCCATGAGCAGCCAGAGCCGTCAGCCAGCCATGAGCAGCCAGAGCCGTCAGCCAGCCATGAGCAGCCCCTCAGTCCGGAGCAGCCCCTCAGTCCGGAGCTGCCCCTCAGTCCGGAGCTGCCCCTCAGTCCGGAGCTGCCCCTCAGTCCGATGTTGCCCCTCATTCCGGTGTTGCCCCTTAGTCCGGTGCTGCCCCTTAATCCAGTGCGGTTAATTTGGAGGTTGGCCATTTGGAGGAAGATACAGAAGCGGGGTTTGACTATGGTGGGGTGGGGACCATGTCCGGAGCCGGAGCCGCCACCATGGACAGATGCCCACCCAGACCCTCCCCTAGACTTTAGGTGGTGCGCCCGGAGTTCGCACCTTGAGGGGGGGGTTCTGTCACGTTCCTGACCTGTTTTCCTTGTTTTTGTATGTGTTTAGTTGGTCAGGGCGTGAGTTGGGGTGGGCATTCTATGTTATGTGTTTCTATGTTGGGTTAAATGTGTTGCCTGATATGGTTCTCAATTAGAGGCAGGTGTTTGACGTTTCCTCTGATTGAGAACCATATTAAGGTAGGCTGTTCTCACTGTTTGTTTGTGGGTGATTGTTGCTGTGTCTGTGTATGTCGCACCACACGGTACTGTTTCGTTTCGTTTCGTTCTTTCATTCATTTTCGTGTGTTCCTTCCTGTTCGTGCGTTCATGTTATATGTTCTCTAGTTCAGGTTTGTTCACATCGTTATTTGTTTTGTAGTTATCAAGTGTTCTTCGTGTTCGTCGTCTTGATTTAATAAATTCATTATGTATTCAGCACCCGCTGCGCATTGGTCCGCTCAATCACCTATAGACGATCGTTACACCTATGTTGTACCACTAAACAATGTGAAATTGACCACTTATTTCTCTCTCATGAACAATTATAAATGAAGCTTATTTTAATAAGTTTACTAGATTGTCAACATAATCCTTCATGACCTCTATCTCAATTCATCCACAAACAGGGGTTTCGTGAGGCCTAACGGAAGTCCGTAGCAGTTAGAGATAATAGGTAGAGACAGAAAGCGCACGTACGCTTGCCATTTTCTAGGTTTCTTCCGTGCCCTGCTAACCCATTTTATTGAATGCAAAGGTATGTTGGTGGTAGGGCAACAGACAACAGACAGCACTTCTATTTGTGACTAATAGGCCTACAATTGTCCCATTTCTTCAGAGTCTCACTTTTTTTCTGAATGCTAGCATCTCCAAGTCACGACTCGTTGCAGTATAGGATCTGTAACAAATTGTGTCACAATAAATACATTTATAGCCTATTTACCACTATCCCTTTAAGTGTCCATATCTACACTGAACAAAAATATAAACACAACATGTAAAGTCTTGGTCCCATGTTTCATGAGCTAAAATAAAATATCCCAGATATTTTCCATATGCACAAAAAGCTTATTTCTCTCAAATGTTGTGCACAAATTTGTTTACATCCCTGTTAGTGAGCATTTCTCCTTTGCCAAGATAATCCATCCACCTGACAGGTGTGGCATATCAAGAAGCTGATTAAACAGCATGATCATTACACAGGTGCTGAGGACAATAAATGGACACTCTAAAATGTGCAGTTTTGTCACACGACACAATGCCACAGATGCCTCAAGTTTTGAGGGAGCGTGTTATTGGCATGATGATTGCAGAAATGTTATGCTGATGAATGAGGACCCAAAAGCGACTTAACAGAAACAGAGTCTTTATTCCAGTCTATAACAAAAACGATAATCCTGGATATAATCTCAGGTAAAGTCAACCAGGAAAACTGAAATCCTCTAGGCAGTAGAGGGGAACAACTGGATACGCGACCACAGACTGCAGGTCGCTTCGGGAAGGCGCAGGCCGTAGCTGATATAGATACCTGCTCACACGCAGCATCTGAAGAAGGCGGAAACACGACAGGGCGGAACAAGGACACAGAACAGCAAACATCAAACAATGATCCGACAAGGACAGAAGCGGAAAACAGAGGAAGAAATAGGGACTCTAATCAGAGGGCAAAATAGGGGACAGGTGTGAAAGAGTAAATGAGGTAGTTAGGAGAATGAGGAACAGCTGGGAGCAGGAACGGAACGATAGAGAGAGAGAGCGAGAGAGGGAGAGAGGGAGGGGGAGAGAGAGGGATAGAAAGAGGGAAAGAACCTAATAAGACCAGCAGAGGGAAACGAATAGAAGGGGAAGCACAGGGACAAGACATGATAATCAATGACAAAACATGACAGTACCCCCCCACTCACCGAGCGCCTCCTGGCGCACTCGAGGAGGAACCCTGGCGGCAACGGAGGAAATCATCAATCAACGAACGGTCCAGCACGTCCCGAGATGGAACCCAACTCCTCTCCTCAGGACCGTAACCCTCCCAATCCACTAAGTACTGGTGACCACGTCCCCGAGAACGCATGTCCATGATCTTCCGTACCTTGTAAATAGGTGCGCCCTCGACAAGGACGGGGGGGGGGGGGGGGGAGACGAACGGGGGCGCGAAGAAAAGGCTTGACACAGGAGACATGGAAGACAGGGTGGACGCGACGAAGATGTCGCGGAAGAAGCAGTCGCACAGCGACAGGATTGACGACCTGAGAGACACGGAACGGACCAATGAACCGCGGAGTCAACTTGCGAGAAGCTGTCGTAAGGGGAAGGTTACGAGTGGAAAGCCACACTCTCTGACCGCGACAATACCTAGGACTCTTAATCCTACGTTTATTGGCGGCTCTCACAGTCTGCGCCCTGTAACGGCAAAGTGCAGACCTGACCCTCCTCCAGGTGCGCTCACAACGTTGGACAAAAGCCTGAGCGGAGGGAACGCTGGACTCGGCGAGCTGGGACGAGAACAGAGGAGGCTGGTACCCAAGACTACTCTGAAACGGAGATAGCCCGGTAGCAGACGAAGGAAGCGAGTTGTGAGCGTATTCTGCCCAGGGGAGCTGTTCCGCCCAAGACGCAGGGTTTCGAAAAGAAAGGCTGCGTAATATGCGACCAATCGTCTGATTGGCCCTTTCTGCTTGACCGTTAGACTGGGGACGAAAACCGGAAGAGAGACTAACGGAAGCACCAATCAAACGACAGAACTCCCTCCAAAACTGTGACGTGAATTGCGGGCCTCTGTCTGAAACGGCGTCTAACGGGAGGCCATGAATTCTGAACACATTCTCAATGATGATTTGTGCCGTCTCCTTAGCGGAAGGAAGCTTAGCGAGGGGAATGAAATGTGCCGCCTTAGAGAACCTATCGACAACCGTAAGAATCACAGTCTTCCCCGCAGACGAAGGCAGACCGGTAATAAAGTCTAAGGCGATGTGAGACCATGGTCGAGAAGGAATGGGAAGCGGTCTGAGACGACCAGCAGGAGGAGAGTTACCTGACTTAGTCTGCGCGCAGTCCGAACAAGCAGCCACGAAACGGCGCGTGTCACGCTCCTGAGTAGGCCACCAAAACCGCTGGCGAATAGAAGCAAGCGTACCCCGAACGCCGGGGTGGCCAGCTAACTTGGCAGAGTGAGCCCACTGAAGAACAGCCAGACGAGTAGAGACAGGAACGAAAAGAAGGTTACTAGGACAAGCGCGCGGCGACGCAGTGTGAGTGAGTGCTTGCTTTACCTGTCTCTCAATTCCCCAGACAGTCAACCCGACAACACGCCCTTCAGGGAGAATCCCCTCGGGGTCGGTAGAAGCCACAGAAGAACTAAAGAGACGGGATAAGGCATCAGGCTTGGTGTTCTTATTTCCCGGGCGATAAGAAATCACGAACTCGAAACGAGCGAAAAACAACGCCCAACGAGCTTGACGTGCATTGAGTCGTTTGGCAGAACGGATGTACTCAAGGTTCTTATGGTCAGTCCAAACGACAAAAGGAACGGTCGCCCCCTCCAACCACTGTCGCCATTCGCCTAGGGCTAAGCGGATGGCGAGCAGTTCGCGGTTACCCACATCATAGTTGCGTTCCGATGGCGACAGGCGATGAGAAAAATAAGCGCAAGGATGGACCTTATCGTCAGAATGGAAGCGCTGGGACAGAATGGCTCCCACGCCCACCTCTGAAGCGTCAACCTCGACAATGAATTGTTTAGTGACGTCAGGAGTAACAAGGATAGGAGCGGATGTAAAACGCTTCTTGAGGAGATCAAAAGCTCCCTGGGCGGCACCGGACCACTTAAAGCACGTCTTGACAGAAGTAAGAGCTGTGAGAGGGGCAGCCACTTGACCGAAATTACGAATGAAACGCCGATAGAAATTAGCGAAACCGAGAAAGCGCTGCAACTCGACACGTGACTTAGGAACGGGCCAATCGCTGACAGCCTGGACCTTAGCGGGATCCATCTGAATGCCTTCAGCGGAAATAACAGAACCGAGAAATGTGACAGAGGAGACATGAAAGGCGCACTTCTCAGCCTTCACGTAGAGACAATTCTCTAAAAGGCGCTGGAGTACACGTCGAACGTGCTGAACATGAATCTCGAGTGACGGTGAAAAAATCAGGATATCGTCAAGGTAAACGAAAACAAAGATGTTCAGCATGTCTCTCAGTACATCATTAACTAATGCCTGAAAGACAGCTGGAGCATTAGCAAGACCGAACGGCAGAACCCGGTATTCAAAATGCCCTAACGGAGTGTTAAACGCCGTTTTCCACTCGTCCCCCTCTCTGATGCGCACGAGATGGTAAGCGTTACGAAGGTCCAACTTAGTAAAGAACCTGGCTCCCTGCAGAATCTCGAAGGCTGACGACATAAGGGGAAGCGGATAACGATTCTTAACCGTTATGTCATTCAGCCCTCGATAATCCACGCAGGGGCGCAGAGTACCGTCCTTCTTCTTAACAAAAAAAAACCCCGCTCCGGCGGGAGAGGAAGAAGGCACCACGGTACCGGCGTCGAGAGAAACAGACAGATAATCCTCGAGAGCCTTACGTTCGGGAGCCGACAGAGAGTATAGTCTACCCCGAGGGGGAGTGGTCCCCGGAAGGAGATCAATACAACAATCATACGACCGGTGAGGAGGAAGGGAGTTGGCTCTGGACCGACTGAAGACCGTGCGCAGATCATGATATTCCTCCGGCACTCCTGTCAAATCACCAGGTTCCTCCTGAGAAGAGGGGACAGAAGAAACAGGAGGGATAGCAGACATTAAACACTTCACATGACAAGAAACATTCCAGGATAGGATAGAATTACTAGACCAATTAATAGAAGGATTATGAGATACTAGCCAGGGATGACCCAAAACAACAGGTGTAAAAGGTGAACGAAAAATCAAAAAGGAAATGGTCTCACTGTGGTTACCAGATACAGTGAGGGTTAAAGGTAGTGTCTCACATCTGATACTGGGGAGAAGACTACCATCTAAGGCGAACATGGGCGTGGGCTCCCCTAACTGTCTGAGAGGAATGTCATGTTTCCGAGCCCATGCTTCGTCCATAAAACAACCCTCAGCCCCAGAGTCTATCAAGGCACTGCAGGAAGCAGCCGAACCGGTCCAGCGTAGATGGACCGACAAGGTAGTACAGGATCTGGATGGAGAGACCTGAGTAGTAGCGCTCACCAGTAGCCCTCCGCTTACTGATAAGCTCTGGCTTTTACTGGACATGAAATGACAAAATGTCCAGCAGAACCGCAATAGAGGCAAAGGCGGTTGGTGATTCTCCGTTCCCTCTCCTTAGTCGAAATGCGAATACCTCCCAGCTGCATGGACTCAGTCTCTGAGCCGGTGGGAGGAGATGGTTGAGATGCGGAGAGGGGAAACACCGTTAACGCGAGCTCTCTTCCACGAGCTCGGTGACGAAGATCTACCCGTCGTTCTATGCGGATGGCGAGTGCAATCAAAGAGTCCACGCTGGAAGGAACCTCCCGGGAGAGAATCTCATCTTTAACCTCAGCGTGGAGTCCCTCCAGAAAACGAGCGAGCAACGCCGGCTCGTTCCAGTCACTGGAGGCAGCAAGAGTGCGAAACTCTATAGAGTAATCCGTTATGGATCGATCACCTTGACATAGGGAAGCCAGGGCCCTGGAAGCCTCCTTCCCAAAAACTGAACGATCAAAAACCCGTATCATCTCCTCTTTAAAGTTCTGATAATCGTTAGTACACTCAGCCCTTGCCTCCCAGATAGCTGTGCCCCACTCCCGAGCCCGACCAGTAAGGAGTGATATGACGTAGGCGATCCGAGCTCTCTCTCTTGAGTATGTGTTGGGCTGGAGAGAGAACACAATATCACACTGGGTGAGAAAGGAGCGGCACTCAGTGGGCTGCCCAGAGTAACAAGGTGGGTTATTAACCCTAGGTTCCAGAGACTCGGAAGACCAGGAAGTAGCTGGTGGCACGAGACGAAGACTCTGAAACTGTCCTGAGAGGTCGGAGACCTGAGCGGCCAGGGTCTCAACGGCATGACGAGCAGCAGACAATTCCTGCTCGTGTCTGCCGAGCATTGCTCCCTGGATCTCGACGGCAGTGTTGCGAGAATCCGTAGTCGCTGGGTCCATTCGAGGTCGGATCATTCTGTTATGCTGATGAATGAGGACCCAAAAGCGACTTAACAGAAACAGAGTCTTTATTCCAGTCTATAACAAAAACGATAATCCTGGATATAATCTCAGGTAAAGTCAACCAGGAAAACTGAAATCCTCTAGGCAGTAGAGGGGAACAACTGGATACGCGACCACAGACTGCAGGTCGCTTCGGGAAGGCGCAGGCCGTAGCTGATATAGATACCTGCTCACACGCAGCATCTGAAGAAGGCGGAAACACGACAGGGCGGAACAAGGACACAGAACAGCAAACATCAAACAATGATCCGACAAGGACAGAAGCGGAAAACAGAGGAAGAAATAGGGACTCTAATCAGAGGGCAAAATAGGGGACAGGTGTGAAAGAGTAAATGAGGTAGTTAGGAGAATGAGGAACAGCTGGGAGCAGGAACGGAACGATAGAGAGAGAGAGCGAGAGAGGGAGAGAGGGAGGGGGAGAGAGAGGGATAGAAAGAGGGAAAGAACCTAATAAGACCAGCAGAGGGAAACGAATAGAAGGGGAAGCACAGGGACAAGACATGATAATCAATGACAAAACATGACAAGAAAGGTCCACCAGAGCTGTAGCCAGATAATTTAATGTTATTTTCTCTACCATAAGCCAAAGTCGTTTTAGAGAATATTGCAGTACGTGCAACCAGCCTCACAACCACAGACCACGTTTAAACACGTCAGCCAGGACCTCGACATCCGGCTTCTTCACCTGCGGGACCGTCTGAGACCAACCACCCGGACAGCTGATGAAACTGTGGGTCTGCACAAACTGTGAGATACCGTCTCAGGGAAGCTCATCTGCGTGCTCGTCATCCTCACCAGGGTCTTGACCTGACTACAGTTTGGCATCGTAACCGACTTCAGTGTGAAATTGCTCACCTTCAATGACAACTGGCACACTGGAGAAGTGTGCTCTTCACAGATTAATTCAGGTTTCAAATGTAGATGGCAGATGGCAGACAGCGTGTATTGCGTTGTGTGGGTGTGTGGTTTGCTGATGTCAACGTTGTGAACAGAGTGCCCCATGGTGGTGGTGGGGTTATGGTATGGGCAGGCATAAACTACGAACACAATTGCATTTTATCTAGGGAAATTTGAGTCCATTGTTGTGCCATTCATCCGCTGCCATAACCTCATGTTTCAGCATGCATGATAATGCACAGCCCCATGTTGCAAGTATCTATACACTATTTTTGGAAGTTGAAAATGTCCCAGTTCTTCCATGGCCTGCATACTCACCAGACATGTCACCCATTGAGCATGTTTGGGATGCTCTGGACCGACATGTACGACAGCATGTTCCAGTTTCTGCCAATATCCAGCAACTTCGCACAGCCATTGAAGAGGAGTCGAACAACATTCCACAGGCCTCAATCAACAGCCTGATCAACTCAATGTGAAGGAGATGTGTCGCGCTGCATGAGTCAAATGGTGGTCACACCAGATACTGACTGGTTTTCTGATCCACGCCCCAATCTTTTTTTGAAGGTATCTGTGACCAACAGATGCATATCTGTATTCCCAGTCATGTGTAATCCATAGATAAGGTCCTAATGAATTTGTTTCAATTGAATAAACTGTAACTCAGTAAAATCTTAGAAATTGTTGCATGTTGCGTTTATATTTTTGTTCAGTGTAAATACAGCAATGCATTTATGTGTCTCAAATCCCATCGCCAAGACAATATTCATAAATCTAAACTGTATTTTATTTCCTCATCCTAGTTCCAAATAGCTGAGGGCCCAATTTAGACCACGTTTCAGTGCTGTAGATACACTGCATTTGCTGTTACTGCACCTCCACCCCATCATCATTGGGCCTCAGCATCCCTTAACGGTTCCTAGCCCTTTACTGTAATTGCCTGGCTCTGTCTCACTGTTCTTCTGTGTATATATACATCTGAGCCTCTTCCTCCAGCTTCCTCCTCCTGATGCACACATAAATACAGCACATTAACACTTGTTCCTAGCTTGTCAGGATATACATTAAGTCTGCAGGTGTCCCACCGAGGTTTACCCCTGATACTAATTAAGGCATGATAATTAGGTTGGTTCAATTCACTCCTTTCAGCGCCGGCTGAACCCGCCCCCATCGGAATACAACAACCACAGATTGCAGACAAGAGAAGGTCTAGGAGAGGATACTCCCATAGCCGACACCACCATCACAGACCAGTATCTGCCTGATAAAGTCATCCTCCAGCGATGAGGGGAATATGGGCTCGTAATTATGATTTTGTGCCTGACAAATCTCATTCATCCAACTTGAATGCAGCCAGTTTTGTGAGGGTGAGAGAGAGAGAGCGACAGAAAGAGACAGAGCACTCGAGAGAGACACAGAGAGCGAGAGAGAGAGAGATTGCTTTGACAATGTTAACATATGTTTCCCATGCCAATAAAGCCCTTAAATTGACATTGAAATTGAATTGAATTGAGAGAGATTTTGATGAGGTTTTTTCTCTTGATGTTCCTTTCCACAAGAGGACCGTCCCATCCCCCTTTCCTCTCTACCCTCTCCCTCGTTCTAACCTTGGAGGCTGGTATACCTTTATTGAACGAGGGATGAGAACAAAGATGGGACTGAATAACAGAAGGTTATTGCAGATCATGGATGCATTTCTGAGGTAAAAGTTTTCTTGTGAAGGTAACACAGTCATTGTAGTCAGTGATGGCAGTCTTACTATTGTAAGTGTTGAGTAGATGAGGGGCAGTGTGTTCAGTAGAGCTGAGGTGTGTGCACCCTTACGAAGAGCTCCATAAAGGACAAAGATCTGACTAAGGCGATTCGTTCGTAATATGGACACTATAATAAGATCAAATAAATAACCCTCAGTATGCCAGCAACAGACCAGAGCACTGCAATATCTGAGAGTTACAGTGACTATGGCTCAGTGTGATTATAGCCTTAGATCCAGAGAGGGCCAGGGGACTGAGTGGCTCAGCTAGCCCTGGTGCAGTCATTTAATGGGCCTGGAGTCCATCCCCAATCACCCAGTAGAGTCACACAGAACATGGATGAGACATCAAGCAGATCTAGGGGGACTCTCTAGGAAAATGACCCAGTGTTCTGAGCCAGAATGGATGGCAGCTTAGTAGTGGATATAGGGCACTAAGAAATTATACTAGAACAGCAGGATTTTATGACTATATTTTTTATTTAAGCAATATGTTAATCCGGTTATTGATAAAAACAATTTTGGGGTCTTTAAAAATTCTGCCATATCACAATCAATCTGACTGGTTATATCAGCTGACAAGTAAGTGGATTAGGTGGTACATTTCATTAAATGTTACATTAACACACTCCGACTCACACAGAAGTGATTAACGACCTGAAGGACGTCACGAGAGTCACACACACCCACACACACACACACACACCTGCCCCCTCTGAGCATCCCAGTTTCCTTCCTTCTCGTGCCACCGCCAGAGGGGAAGTGGGGGAGAGGTGGATTGAGGTGAGGGAGGGGGGAAGGAAGAGTGGAGGTGGAGCGTAAGGTCCCACTGCTATAGTCATCTGGCTGTTGTAGAGCTGTTCATCATCGCTTCCCCTGTGACTGTTGACTCTAGACTCCGCCACAGTGGAGATAGAGATCTGTGATTGAGGCAGCTCATAGAGAGAGTCCTCCCTCCTGTGTAGTCCAGATGTGACAGCCAGACCATCCCAGCCCCCCACCATGGGAACCTCCAGGGCCTGGTGAGGCCTACTAACAGAACACTCCAGCCCACAGACAGCAGCTGCTCACTGGTCCTCAGCTCCACCGCTCTGCCCTGCTTTCACCCCAGACGCGTTAGCGACACACACCGCTCTTTGTTTACACATGGTCTTTTGTTTAATATTGTGTTTGTTTGCTCATTGTTTTGTTTACGTGTTTCTTTTGTTGGTCTCCCGTGACAGTCACTCGGCAACATTTTGCTTGGTTGTCATTTCGTATATTTTCCTAAACCATGTGACAACTGAAAATGGCCTCCTGAGGTATGTTTTGCATGTTAGAGTACTTCACAAACGGAGTATTTTTCATAGATTTATTAAGGATATTTTGTTTCCCTAATTAGCTTGACGTTTTAACCTTAGGTTGACAACAGCACTTAACTGAACATGGTAACAATTCTCTGAGTGAATTCCACAGTGGGTCTTTGCTCATCGACTCAGTCTTGGTGAGAGAGTCCCAAAGTTCCATCCATTATGAATGAACCAGGGAGGGAGAGAAGTGAATCGAAGTGTAACTGAAGAAGCCCAGACGGAGTACCTCATGTCACTGAACACTTGACTGAGACTAGGGACAGGATTGCTTCAGTAATGCCTAACACAGACCACTGAAGGAGCTAAGATTTCCCCTCTCCTTTGTTCTGTGGGGGAGATGGAGAAAGAATGTGTGTGAGAGGGAGAGAAAAGGAGAGTGTGTGTGTGTGTTAATATATGTGTATAATTGTGCATATACACACTCAGAGGAAGAGACATCCAGTGCATTGTTACCACTAATTACCCACCGGCTGCCCATATTATCAGTGTGTGTGCAGGACCACAACGGTTCCTGGCTTTCTTCTCTCCTTCTGTGATAACCTGTCCCAACCCCAAAAGATTACTCCAAGGTCCAGGGGGAACCGGCCAGCTCCGCAGCCCCAGGAGAGGAGGGGGGAGCTGGGCACAGGCATCCTGAGGACTGGGCTCTTTACGGAGGGGAAGTTACAAGTGAACAAACAAAGGGGTCTGTAGCCAGGAAGCGTTAATCACTGCCAGTAGCATTAGAGTAATGAGGCCTGATGAACACACGCTTCAGAGGAGGGAGTTGGAGGGGGCTTTCCTCAGAGATGAGGTCTGATAAGACACACACACACCTTCTTCCCCCTTCCTCCACTGTTTCTGCCACTGTCCTAGCTTCTCTCAGGGGTACATTAAGGACAGAACAATCTCTTTTTTTCTCCCCTCTCTTTCTTTCAATGTTTTCTTCCTGAGATTAGCAGGGCATTGTTTGGATGAGTGCACTGTTGTTTTAAAGGAGACGCAAAGGTGGCAACTATCAATGGATATTGCCAAATATATATACTACCGTTCAAAAGTTTGGGGTCACTTAGAAATGTCCATGTTTTTGAAAGAAAAGCGCATTTTTTGTCCATTAAAATAGCATCAAATTGATCAGAAATACAGTGTATACATTGTTAATTGTAAATGACTATTGTAGCTGGAAACGGCTGATTTTGAATGGAATATCTACATAGGCGTACAGAGGCCCATTATCAGCAACCAGCACTCCTGTGTTCCAATGGCACATTGTGTTAGCTAATCCAAGTTTATCATTTTAAAAGGCTAATTGATCATTAGAAAACCCTTTTGCAATTATGTTAGCACAGCTGAAAGCACATTTTTTGTCCATTAAAATAGCATAAAATTGATCAGAAATACAGTGTAGACATTGTTAATATTGTAAATGACTATTGCAGCTGGAAACGGCTGATTTTGAATGGAATATCGACAGAGGTGTACAGTGGCCTATTTCTCAGCAACCATCCCTCCTGTGTTCCAATGGCACGTTGTGTTAGCTAATCCAAGTTTATCATTTTAAAAGCTAATTGATCATTAGAAAACCCTTCTGCAATTATGTATAGCTTCATTAAATAGTATCTGCAAAACACCAGTCTCAACGTCAACAGTGAAGAGGCGACTCCGGGATGCTGGCCTTCTAGGCAGAGTTGCAAAGAAAAAGCCATATCTCAGACTGGCCAATAAAAAGAAAAGATTAAGATGGGCAAAAGAACACAGACACTGGACAGAGGAACTCTGCCTAGAAGGCAGCATCCCGGAGTCGCCTCTTCACTGTTGACATTGAGACTGGTGTTTTGCGGGTACTATTTAATGGAGCTGCCAGTTGAGGACTTGTGAGGCGTCTGTTTCTCAAACTAGACACTCTAATGTACTTGTCCTCTTGCTCAGTTGTTCACCGGGGCCTCCCACTCCTCTTTCTATTCTGGTAAGAGCCAGTTTGCGCTGTTCTGTGAAGGGAGACTAGTACACAGCGTTGTACGATATCTTCAGTTTCTTGGCAATTTCTCACATGGAATAGCCTTTATTTCTCAGAACAAGAATAGACTGACGAGTTTCAGAAGAAAGTTCTTTGTTTCTGACCATTTTGAGCCTGTAATCAAACTCACAAATGCTGATGCTCCAGATACTCAACTAGTCTGAAGAAGGCCAATTTTATTGCTTCTTTTCAGCTGTGCTAACATAATTGCAAAAGGGTTTTCTAATAATCAATTAGCCTTTTAAAATGATGAACTTGGATTAGATAACACAATGTGCCATTGGAATACATGAGGGATGGTTGCTGATAATGGGCCTCTGTACACCTATGTAGATATTCCATTCAACATCAGCCGTTTCCAGCTACAATAGTCATTTCCAAAATTAACAGTGTCTACACTGTATTCCTGATCAATTTGATGTTCTTTTAATGGACAAAAAATTTGCTTTTCTTTCAAAAACATGGACATTTCTAAGTGACCCCAAACTTCTGAACGGTAGTGTAGATGGAGGGGGAAGGGAATACCTGTTGTACACAAGACTCCTGATTTAACTTAGCTATAGATATGATCTTAGATATTAGTTTCTATAATCTTCTGTTGGTACTGGTGGTGTGATTTTCATTTCTCTGGCCGGGTTATGAAAGCACAAGAAGGTGGGGGGCAATCATAAATCAAGTGTATTATATATAATGGCTGTTTAACTTAAAGCCCATATTTTCAAAAGTCATCCATGTTCAATGGTAAATCATAACAACCTAGACTGAAATTGACTGACATTCGCACCAAAGACAACATTGGACAGATGAGGTTTGTCAGAACCAGATTCTTCTTAAAAAGACTCTGAGATCCCATGGTGCTTAGTGAGATCCCGTGGTGCTTAGTGAGATCCCATGGTGCTTAGTGAGATCCCGTGGTGCTTAGTGAGATCCCGTGGTGCTTAGTGAGATCCCATGGTGCTTAGTGAGATCCCATGGTGCTTAGTGAACTCTACAGTGGCCATCACTACCTAGGGACTGCCTATTGTACACTCTCCTTTTTATGGATCTCATAGCTTTTTACTACACACTTCAAAAACGAATCACTCCGGAGTCCCATACAACACAGTTACAAACATCTGCTGAACTGCTCTGGACTTACACTGGAATCTGTGGCCAATGCAACATACGTATTAAGACACTTTTGGATGCTTCAAGTGTCATCAAGCAAATCACGACCAAATCACTTGACTGTAAGTCATTGAAACGGTTTGTTATTGGTTTGTTATTGCTCGTTGACTTTACAGCACTTGTGTATGCTATTGTTGTCAGGGCTAAACTGATAGTGATACAGTATATCTTCACAGAACCATTTGCTAACTGTCTGTGTTGGTGAGACTCCTGTCTTCCTGCATAATATTTCTAGCCGGTCCCAGCTTTAGAGCTCTCATGTGAGCCTTTAAATGGGTGCTCAGAGTACAGTGTTAGCTCCCCTCCTATCTTCCCTCTCTCTTCCTTCCTGTCCACTGTCATTCTCAACGGCTGATTTACACCTCACATAAGTGTGCAGGAACCTGAGATTTCAGAGGAAGTCATGAAAAGAAGAAAACGATAGGGAAAGGGAGAAATAGTCGAGAGAGATAGAGAGAGAGAGAGAGAGAGAGAGAGAGAGAGAGAGGAATTATTCCAGTCAGGTTCTGGTGATGCGAGGAGGCTCCGGCTGCTCAACCTGCCGCCTGTCTCCTTCCCTTTTGTCCCCACTTCCTGTCAGGTGACCTTTGAACTGCCGGTGGTGGGTACTCCTCCCTGCGGTTGGTTCCCCTAATTGGAGTCAGGTTGCAGATGCCACGGCAGCTTGAGACAGGCAGACGCAGCACACTTCCACTGGGACTGAACCAACTCAGAGGCAGAGAGAGGGGAGAAGGAGAGTATAGGGTTCTCCAAGCTTTCATATGAAAATGGATACAACTTATATTATCTAAATATGACACATTTTAAATCCACAGCATATTTTTCAGTCATTTGATTGAGTTATCTCACAAATCGGGCGAAAGTCCATTCTCCTGTGGCTATAGCGAGGTGTCAGTCTCTTGCATGAAACAACGACAATTTGACTCCCGAAGTCAGTAACGAAGGAGTGGTGAGGTATTTAGTAAAGGTGGATAAAGCCTTACCTTAAATAACCTGTCCTCATAGACTAGGTCTCATAGAACCCCTCTTGTCCATGCTTCCCTCTACCATTGAGCTAGCCGGGCCCGGCACACCAAACGGCAACGGAGCCATGGAGCCTGCCATCAGATAACCTCCTTATCATAATGAAGAGAGGGTCTACTGCTCCACCGTGCCCTTTAAATACATTACCCACGCTCCCTATCATTCAACCCACTCAGTCCCTCACCAAGACTAGAGTTTAAAAGGATATTAGCCGTTAGCCGCGCAGGCACCGACCAGCCATTCTCATTGTTTAGTTTTGTTTTCCTTTGTAGAGAAGTGGTGTGGCTGGACAGACAGTTGTTGTTGTTGGACAGTGCTTGGTGGTCATTAGGATGCTTGTGGCTGTGTTTGAAGGGTTGAACTGGCTTGTTGGACATAATGACTGTGCAGACGAACATGTTATACTATACCTGATGGCTTGATTTATATCCATGGCTGGATACTAACATTTTCTGATTCCTTTTTCTCTGAGATCATTTTGATTAATTTATGGAGACATTTTATCCTCTGCATGTAATGGCAAAAAGTGCATATAGTCTAGTAAAGTCTACCAGAATAGGGTTTGTGTAGGTTCTATCTCTTGAAAGTATAGCATGATGCAAGATCACTGGTCACCATAGCAACACCCACCCGTAGCACGCGCTCCAGCGGGTATATTTCACTGGTCATCCCCAAAGCCAACTCCTCCTTTGGCCGCTTTTCCTTCCAGTTCTCTGCTGCAAATGACTGGAATGAATTGCAAAAATCCCTGAAGCTGGAGTCATATCTCCCTCACTAACTTCAAGCATCGGCTGTCAAAGCAGCTTACCGATCACTGCACCTGTACACAGTCCATCTGCAAATAGCCCACCCAACTACCTCATCCCCATATTGTTATTTATTTTTGCTCTTTTGCACCCCAGGATCTCTACTTGCACATTATCATCTGCACATCTGTCACTGCAGTGTTAATGGTAAATTGTAATTATTTCGCCACTATGGCCTATTTATTGCCTTACCTCCCCAATCGTATTACATTAGCACACACTGTATATAGATTTTTCTATTGTGTTATTGACTGTACGTTTGTTTATCCCATGTGTACCTCTGTGTTGTTTGTGTCACACTGCTTTGCTTTATCTTGGCCAGGTCGCAGTTGTAAATGGGAACTTGTTCTCAACTGGCCTACCTGGTTAAATAAAGGTGAAAAAATTAAATAAAAATGCTGTACCCAAAACAGTCAAACTATTCTTGATGAACATTTAGAAGTACTTTCTCAGAAGTCTCGTAGGCGTGCTGTGACAACAATTTACTTTGACCTGCAATCTGAAATGAGTTGTCTGATCTAGTGTAACATTTATGAATCAAACCAACTCCAGCACAGTCCATAGTGAAACACCAGGGGGGTTTAAACCACTGACTACACATCATTAAGTGTTTTTATTTGATGTGTGGAGTGATTTTAATACAATCTTGACCACATGTAAACAGCACCATTTTGAGGTCATACCATACTTCAAGACAGGAACACCTGCAAGGAGGTTGATAGAAAGACAGGAGCTAATCTTGTGCAACACACACCTACACCCAAGCACACTTTAAGGCCCAACTGTCTAAGGGAGCATTCATGTGAGTGTGTGTGTGTGTGTGTGTGTGTGTGTGTGTGTGTGTGTGTGTGTGTGTGTGTGTGTGTGTGTGTGTGTGTGTGTGTGTGTGTGTGTGTGTGTGTGTGTGTGTGTGTGTGTGTGTGTGTGTGTGTGTGTGTTGACTTTGCCTCAGTCTATCAACAAGGCCAACCAATCATCAACAATCACATTATGTCATCCTTGATAACGTATAATTTACTAAATTACCATGTACTTTGTATATATGTTTTTATTTACATATACAAATCAATCAAGTTTCAATCAAGTTTATTTTATATAGCCCTTCGTACATCAGCTAATATCTCGAAGTGCTGTACAGATACTGTATATATATACTGTATACAATACTGTATATTCTTCTTTACTGAGTGCTAAACCGGTGTGCATGGACACCATTGGGATTGTCAGAAGAAAGACCCCTGCTTCTTTCAGTACAACCATTACCATTACAACCATTACCTACCTGACATTACCTACAATCATTACCTACAACCAACCTGACACCCTAGACCCACTCCAATTTTCTTACCTCCCCAATAGGTCCACAGACTTCGCAATCGCAATCACACTGCACACTGCCCTATATCATCTGGCCAAGAGGAATACCTATGTAAGAATGCTGTTCATCGACTACAGCTCTGCATTTAACACCATAGTACCCTCCAAACTCGTCATTAAGCTCGAGACCCTGGGTCTCGACCCCGCCCTGTGGAACTGGGTCCTGGACTTCTTGATGGGCCGCCCCCCAGGTGGTGAGGGTAGGATACAACATCTCCACCCCGCTGATCCTCAACACTGGGGCCCCACAAGGGTGTGTTCTCAGCCCTCTCCTGTACTCCCTGTTCACACATGACTGTATGGCCATGCACGCCTCCAACTCAATCATCAAGTTTGCAGACGACACTACAGTGGTAGGCTTGATTACCAACAATGATGAGACGGCCTACAGGGAGGAGATGAGGGCCCTCGGAGTGTGGTGTCAGGAAAATAACCTCACACTCAATGCCAACAAAACAAAGGAGATGATCGTGGACTTCAGGAAAGCAGAGGGAGCAGCCCCCTATCCACATTGACGGGACAGTAGTGGAGAAGGTGGAAAGTTTTAAGTTCCTCTGCGTACACATCACGGACAAACTGAATTGGTCCACCCACACAGACAGACAGCGTAGTGAAGAAGGGCAGCAGCGCCTCTTCAACCTCAGGAGGCTGAAGAAATGTGGCTTGTCACCAAAAACACTCACAAACTTTTACAGATGCACAATCGAGAGCATCCTGTCGGGCTGTATCACCGCCTGGTACGGCAACTGCTCCACCCACAACCGTAAGGCTCTCCAGAGGGTAGTGAGGTCTGCACAACGCATCACCGGGGGCAAACTACCTGTCCTCCAGGACACCTACACCACCCGATGTCACAGGAAGGCCAAAAAGATCATCGACAACAACCACCCGAGCAACTGCCTGTTCACCCTGCTATCATCCAGAAGGCGAGGTCAGTACAGGTGCATCAAGCGGGGACCGAGAGACTGAAAAACAGCTTCTATCTCAAAGCCATCAGACTGTTAAACAGCCATCACTAACATTGAGTGGCTGCTGCCAACTTACTGACTCATCTCTAGCCACTTTAATAATAGAAAATTGGATGTAATAAATGTATCACAAGCCACTTTAAACAATGGCACTTTATATAATGTCTACATACCCTACATTACTCATCTCATATGTATATACTGTACTCTATACCATCTACTGCATCTTGCCTATGCCGTTCGGCCATCACTCATTCATATATTTTTATGTACATATTCTTATTCATTCCTTTACACTTGTGTGTATAGGGTAGTTGTTGTGAAATTGTTAGATTACTTGTTAGATAGTACTGCACGGTCGGAACTAAAAGCACAAGCATTTCGCTACACTCGCATTAACATCTGCTAACCATATGTATGTGACAAATAACATTTGATTTGATTTGATTTGAGTAACATGGTTAATGATATAGAGGGTGATTTATGACAAGACAAAGATACCTCCCTATTCATAGGCCATTCATTGTTTCTTTTAAAGACTCTCAGAAAACATGGCTTTACAGGCTCAGGTCCTCATTATTGCCTTAGATTGCTTGGGTTTTCAATTTCCTCCCGCAGCGTTCAGGGGTTTATCTGTTTCCTGAGGTGTACGGAATGGAGGAATGGAGTGAGGGAGAGAGGAATACTGGGGGAGAGAAGAAGAGATACAATGAGTAGAGGAAGAGAGAGACAGAGCGAGAGAGAAAGAGAGTGTGTGGGTGTGTGAATCTTGTTGAGGGGCAGACTATTGACAGTCCCTGGCAGGCTTTAATTAGTTATCTTTTGTTTGTGTGACAGAGATGTTTTGTCTTGGAGGAGACACACAGGCAGGTGTGTGTGTGTGTGTGTGTGTGTGTGTGTGTGTGTGTGTGTGTGTGTGTGTGTGTGTGTGTGTGTGTGTGTGTGTGTGTGTGTGTGTGTGTGTGTGTGTGTGTGTGTGTGTGTGTGTGTGTGTGTGTGTGTGTGTATAGAGGGACTCAAGGGGAGGTGCGTGTGTGTGTGTGGGGTGACTCTTTTTGGTGTGTGGGGCGACTCTTATTGTTCGCTCAGACCAGGCCTGTTATTAGGTTGCTCTCAGTTTCCAAGCTTTGATTCAGATCTGGCATGAACACAGTGTGTGTGTGTGCGTGAGATAGAGTTTGTACAGCTCAGGTAGTGCTAGGCCCAGTGTACGGTGCACAGACGACCCATACATCACATCTTCTTTACAGCGTTTCCCCGTGACTCATTTGCATGTCATTACAGCTTTGTTTTATAAGTGAGTGGCTATTAAGGAAGCTGCTCCATAAAATCCCTGTTAAAATGGAGGAGCGCAGCAATACAGACTTTAAAAAGCCAAGAGCCTCCTCTCCTCACTCTCCCACCTTACGTGCCTGTTGAGGGAAAGAGAGATTGAGGGAGAGAGAGAAAGAGAGGGAGGGATGTTTTACACCCTTTCTAAAGCCAGCTGTCTTTTCCTGTGGGGCTCACACATCTGTCAGGTTTGCTAATGACAGCAAAATTCATGCGATTCCATTTCTCTTCCCTCTTTCCCCCCTCTCCTCCCTCTCCACCTCCCATCCCTCCTCCCTCTCTACACATCTGGAGCTGGCTGTCTGGGCCCTGGTGTTTTCCCCATCTGTGAGAAAGCAACAAAGCATAGCAGCCGCTCCAGCAGCTCCAGGACAGGCACGGCCCAGGAGAGGAGAGGGGGGCCTGGGTAGGAGCGTGGCTGGCCCTCCAGACCAATGGGGTCAAGAATGATATGGGAATATGCTAGCACTGTCAGAACAAAGGATACAACTGATGCTTGATACAAACACAGACACAACACAGTCTGAGACTGCTATTATCTTTACAAGACACCATATTGAAGTGTGTGTGTGTGTGTGTGTGTGTGTGTGTGTGTGTGTGTGTGTGTGTGTGTGTGTGTGTGTGTGTGTGTGTGTGTGTGTGTGTGTGTGTGTGTGTGTGTGTGTGTGTGTGTGTGAGAGAGTCAGTCAGTCAGTCAGTCAGTCAGTCAGTCAGTCAGTCAGTCAGTCTGTCTGTCTGTCTGTCTGTCTGTCTGTCTGTCTGTCTGTCTGTCTGTCTGTCTGTCTGTCTGTCTGTCTGTCTGTCTGTCTGTCTGTCTGTCTGTCTGTCTGTCTGTCTGTCTGTCTGTCTGTCTGTCTGTCTGTCTGTCTGTCTGTCTGTGTGTGTGTTTATATATTTCTATCAGGTGAAACCCCTGTGCTTGTACCATGCCAATCATCCGTCTGTCAGACCTGGTTTTGACCGATAAGGGTTAGGTGTTGTTCTGGTAGTGAACACAACATGGACCTGAGATTAAAACCATGTGTTCCACATCTGTATGTGCTTACCAGGTCGTGGCACAAAAAAAAATCCAGCAAAAGGCCCCAGAATTCACTAGAGAAACGTTGGCATGGCAAACAATCATAACAACCAGGAGTGAAACTTGACAGAACAGCAGGCAGGCAATGAGTTTAGGCCAGAATAGAGGGTGTGGAGAGTTTAACTGGGCTCATTTTGACTAGAGTACGGAACAGAGTAATCATTGCCATTATGAAGCAATATGGGACTGATTTGATATTATTCTGCCCTCATCATCTATTGTCTTAAATACATGGTATGTGGCAAGTGGTGAAATGTCACTGCTGGTCTAGGAAGTCTTTCCCCATCTCGCCAAACAAAGCCAGCAGGTTGGCAGAACCTTTTGCACTGGTTTCCTATTTGAGGCACAAAGGGCAGTTTGTAGATTACATTTCCTTAAATCCTAACACCTTTTTAGGCTATTAAATTGAGTTAAAGGTAGGCTGGTGGTTTAGCCTTTCCCTCTCATTTTTTTCTCTCTCTCTCTCTCTCTCTCTCTCTCTCTCTCTCTCTCTCTCTCTCTCTCTCTCTCTCTCTCTCTCTCTCTTTCTCTCTCTCCCTCTCTCTCTCTCCCTCTCTCATTTTGCATCTCTCTCTCAATTCAATTCAATTCAAGGGGCTTTATTGGCATGGGAAACATATGTTAACATTGCCAAAGCAAGTGAAGTAGATAATATACAAAAGTGAAATAAATAATAAAAATGAACAGTAAACATTACACTCACAGAAGTTACAAAAGAATTGAGGCATTACAAATGTCATATTATGTACAGTATATATACAGTATTGTAACGATGTACAAATCTCTCTCTCCCTCATCTCTCTTTCTCTACTTTCTCATCTCTTTCTTTCCCCCCCCCTCTCTCTCTCTCTCTCTCTATATATATATATATCTCCTCTATTTCTGAATATCTGAAAATCCTCATTTAATTTATGTCCAGTTGATAGTCAGGGAAGGTCATACAATAAATGGACCTTTGCTGGCCATCCCCTCTATCCTTTCTTACAGTTTGTCCTTCTCTCTCCCTGTCTGCTCTAGCCCTTTCTCTTCCTCCCTTTCCTCGTCCTCCTTCTCCTCCTCGTAGTCCTCTTCCTCCTCCTTCTTTTCTTTCTTCTCTTCCTCTTCTACCTTCTCTTCCCCTCTCTCAGTCCTGACTTCCTAACACTGTTTCTCCTTTCATTTTCTCTCTCTCTCTCCCTCTCCTCTGCCCCCACCTCCTTCCCTCTCCCTCTCCCTTCCTCCCTCTCTCCTGGACATGACAGTGCGGGGGGATAAGGGAAGAGTAATTATGGTTCAGCGAGGCTGCCAGGTGTGATAAATGACTAATAAGGGGAGCCGAGCCCTGGCTCCTCTAAGGAGGACTATTACAGTCTTATCAGCAGAGGGGCTAAGGCTCTCAGCCTGGCCTGGGACAGAGGGCCTTGTAGCGCACAGCGCCCCTCTCCTAACCCTTTGACCCCACACTACCCCTCCCCCGCACATCCTCAGTCAATCCCGCCCCAGAGAGGTACTTCAGTTTTAACCCTTTATGTGCTGTTGTTTAGACAGGCCTCTGGATCGACTGCTCCTGGTTCCTGCTGAAAAGGTATTTTCTGGGCCACTGCAGAGGGACTGAGAGGGAGAATTACACGAGGTATGGCTTGGTTGGCGACACTTTTATGTCAATGATTTGTCCCACTTCGTCATTTTGGAGTGTGAGCTCACCTCCGGTGGCATAGTTCCTGTAAATTCAGGTATTGCTACTGTATAACCAATTCAGACTAACTCTATCTCTCATAAGATACTGCACTAGACTCACAGAGCACCACAGACTGTGGTGCACACACACTGAGGCACACAGAGAGTGTGTGGCGGTGGTGGGGTCTCTGGCGTGTGATGGTCTGTTGGTTAATGTCTCCTACTGTATGTGGGTCAGGAGCTCAGTGACACCAACTGGTGTTGCCCTCAGAGTCTCAGGAAATACTGGGGTGGATGTATTGGCCAGGCCAGGAGAGTATAAGTCCAATATATAGATGGCACTTTCTATGACCAGCAATTGAACCAGGGCCAAGACATAGCAGGTGTATACTGTGTGTGTGCGTACGTGCATGTGGGTGTAAAGGTGCATGCTTGTACGCTTATTTGTGTGCATATGCGCATATGTGTGTGTGCGTATGGTGTGTGTGTGTATGTGTGTGTGCATTCTCGTGTATGTGTGCTTCCCTGTGGGAGAACCAAGTAGTTACTGTTTCCCTCCACACTAGTGAGTTTAATTCTGATAGATAGTGAGACCTCCCTCTGTGGCATAAGTACCTTCAACGAAGCATCACTAACATGTTTATTGGCTTTTAAAGGCGTATTTTCCCCGCAAATATATAAAGTGTAAGCTACGGTGCATGTGGCTGTTGCTTAGAAGTGACCTATATTTTCCACACTTTGGTTATCATGCATCTATGGCAATTGCTGCATGGAATAACATTCATTTTCCCCTCACTTTGGTCAATCAAACTAAATCACTGTTTCTCATGTTGAAGTTGTGTCTCGCATTTCTTATAGGAGATTTAGGAGATATAAGAGAACCGTTGTGGGTAGAAAATGAGGCCATTTCTTCCTGCAAACAACAGTCAAGTCAGCCCATGTACTAACCTCTCTGCGCTCTCTTTCCTCTTAAAGTTAAGTAGAGTGCAACATATTTAAATCAACTGGCTCGAAATCATGTTTTTCTAAATAACTAAATGATCTGTTCCTCCCAGCAGGCTGTCCATATGAACACCCCATAAGCAAATCTCAATTTGAATCTACTGCATTATTCCCTGTGGTAAACAGTAGATGTCGATTCCACTTTCTCTGCTTCTGCCTCCGAGACAGCCATTTTGAACACAAACTCCATTTAAGCAAATCTATCCGTACTGAATGGCCGTTAAGGGTCTATTTTAACTGAGCACAATGCATATATTCATACTGGTGGTGGTATGATATCACGCCTGGTTTGAAAGGAGACTTGCAGCCAGTGTTATCTGATGGAAGTGTGTCTAAGTTAAGCGATGGTGCTAATAGATAGTAAGGGATTGTGGTGTACATTTTCCAAATATGACGCACGCCAGACTTTTCCTTGTGTCCACCCCCAAACGCCCACTCCCTCCCCCTCCTACCGCCAACACAGAAATTCAAATCCAGACAAGAGTATTCTCTATTACAATTCAAACAGCAGGGGCTGTCTCCTCCTGATGTCATAGCCATATTTCCCCCATTACTAACAGTGTACCTCTTTCTCTCCATACCATGTGTCAACATACCAAGACAGGAACCTCTACCAAGGGACCTTTGTAATACTGTATTCCAGACAGCCAAAATCCTCGAGCTAAAGTATGTATTTGTCATCATTCATAAACTCTGAAATGGACAAATTTAACACTTTGATTTTGCCGCTGTTGATAAAACGTTATGGTTTCCCCAAGTGACATCCTTCTTCCCTCTAATCCCTCTGCAATACATGTAGACAATGAGTCAAACACACACACACACATGCACACACACACACTCTCTCTCTCTCACTGTACATAGTGAAAACAAGCTAAGGAAATTGTAGCGAATGAGCCCTTAAAAGTAATGGATGGTGTGTGATACTCTGCGCTAAGGGTAGCCTTGGTGACTGAGAGCCTATTGAACACAGAGCAGTGTGTGTGTGTGTATGTGTGTATGTGTGTGTGTGTGTGTGTGTGTGTGTGTGTGTGTGTGTGTGTGTGTGTGTGTGTGTGTGTGTGTGTGTGTGTGTGTGTGTGTGTGTGTGTGTGTGTGTGTGTGTGTGTGTGTGTGTGTGTGTGTTGAGAGATCTTAGAGTACCATCATTCATTTCACCAAGATTGTGTCATAGAACCTTCCCCCATTCCCTGATGTATAAAGTAAATGGTTTGATACAGTGGTGTGGATCCTAATATATCTTGCTCTTCTATTGGTCTACCCATCCCTTCACACTCATCCAGCCTTGCTTGAGGTGGAATGGAGGGGCTGATAAGTCACAGGCAAAATCGCCCACTGTTTTCTAAGAAAACCTGTTAGGATTCACCTAAGAAAAGTCTCCAAATAAGTATGTCACTGTCCTGTGCCTTGAAAACAAAGGAGAGCTGCACACTCTAGGAGCTCAGATGCAAACATTTAATGTCCTGTGCCCAGCTTGCTTATACACAAGTGGTGGTTCCATGAGTCATAGGAAAGAATAGATAAATCCATTAAAGGGATTCACACTCATTCAAACAACACTGGTTACTGTAGTGACAGTACTATTTTTACATAATGAGTGTTGGGTTGATAATATCAAACATTTACCCATTAATGAACATCCCTTAGGAGGTAATACAGAAATAACACATTTGTAACGTGAAACACAGACATTTCCTAGCACGTCTGTGGTTATGTCCTTTAATTGAGGTTGTATTCTGAAAGGGACTTTTGGAAGAGTTCGAGCCTGCTGAAATCAGGTGAAGTAGCTAGCTTCCTCGTCTGTTAGCCTGACCTTGACGTTGAGATAATGAACCTGGGTGATAGCATCAGCCCAGCTCTCTGAATCTCAAGTGAGGGCTTTATGTCCCCAGAATGGCAGGTCAAACCTGGCTTTGTACCAGCGTCTTTGGACTAGAGCAGACAATACTGTACAGCCACATCTTTGGTGCTCGGGAGCACTCCATTTACACTTCAATGTTGCTGTTTATAATCTCTGCCTGTCCTGTCTCTGTTTCTGTCTCAGTCCCAGTTTTTGTCCCTGTCTCTCCCTCTCTCTTCGTATCTCTCCATCTTTCTCATTATCTCTCACCGTGTGTGTGTTTTCCTCTCCCCATCATCTCCCTCTCTCTTCTCTTTTTCTCCATGAGTGACTTCATTGGCCCTTCAGCTGACATCTCCTGCCTGAGTGCCTTGGCCTTGTTCGTGTGACAGACTCATTTTCAGCCTAGCGTCAAACGACTGGCAGTTTAATCTCTCAGCTGGAGAATACAGGGACGTGGGCGGTGTGTGTCGATGTGTGAGTGGCAGAGAGTATCGTATCATATCTTTATTTACTTACCAGAGGTTGAACAGGCTTGGGAGCATCTGATCGACTGTGTTTTTATATGGCTAACTATGCTACGCCACGTAAAGAAAATGGCAGGGGCTTCTCTAAAACCCAGTTTACAGGTTAGTTAAACACTCTTTTCCTATCTCGGCTGCTCAAGCAGAAGATGGAGGACATAAACCAACTACTTCGGCTTCCTCTCCAAGCGGATGTTTTCAGTGCAAACGAACAACGGACAATGTTAAACATTACCCCCCTCTCCTCCTCCCCCCTCCACCATCTTAAACCCGGGGCTAATTCATAGGCCCATTGATTACCCCGGGGAATTCTTTTATCTCCCCCCCATTTCATTCCTGAAACATGCGGCAGACATTTTAATGGCTGCACTTTCATCATCTGTCAGATATTTAAATGTGGAAACGTATGTGTGTGTGTCGAGGACAGACTGCCGAGGCCTTCGGCGATCACTGCATGTCAATCTTTAATGCCCAGAGATATGGACGAGGCTTTGACCCCTCACTCTGTCATCTCAACTCTCCCTCACATAAATTGACCTCCTGATAATCATTTCCTGGGTCTATCTGCAGTAACGAGTGTTCCATAGCACTCTGCTCTCACGTGACCCATAGAGATCCATTAGAGGTTGAGGAATTGACCCCATCGTTGCAGTCCCATGGACCGTGGAGCATGAAGCTTCCCCCTTTCTGACATAATGTGCTGCCGTTAGACTGTCATGGCAGGTGAATTTCACTCAAGCTGTTATGACCATGAGCGTCACTGGAATGGCATGTAATAGAATGGAGAACCATTGGTCTAATGGTTATTACTAGAGTAGCTCATTCACTATCTCTGCTGCTGCTCTGGGTTAGAGGTTGTAGCTATGACTGAAGAGACAGAGAGAGACAGACAGATGCATCGAGACCAGTAGAGGCTGGTGGGAGGAGGAGCTATAGGAGGACTGGCTCATTGTAATGGCTGGAATGGAATGAATGGAACGGAGTCAAACATGTGGTTTCCATATGTTTGATGTGTTTGATACAGCTACATGAACTCCATTCCAGCCATTACCATGAGCCCATCCTCCTAGTGTTCCTACCACCAGCCTCCACTGATCGACACATCTTACCAAACAGCCCATGTAGCAGCTGCTATGTGTCTGACATGAACATTACAGTATGGGATAGAAACATTACGGTGCTGAATAAAGGGAGTCCATAAGGCCTATAATATGTGTATCAGTTATTGCTACCGGTTTTTGGCACCAGCACCTTATTGTTCTGATGTCTTACTCTATTGTTACTGTCGCTTGGCTGGTTGGCGCGGCCACGGTGCGGCCTCCTCTTTCCGTATCAGGGTGCACCGCAGCAGTGTTGTACATATGGTCACACACCTGGTCCACAGCAGTGTCTGTTTACAGATGACCAGACAGGGTTCAGCACCGGCCCCGCTCATCCTCCCATTTTCTCTTCCATATCCCGATCTCCTCTTTCCTTTCATGTGCTTTATTTATTTTTATTCCTCTGCTTTACCCCATCTCTTCTTTTCTTATTTTCTCTCCTCTGCTTCGTTTTCTCTATCCAATCCTCTCTCTCCACTGGATGCCATTTGCCATGCTAATAGAAAGCATCTTTCTGGCAAATTAAAACCAGAATATGCAAATGGCTTCCAATGTGTTCTGTCAGAGTGCTGGGAGAGTGGGATAAATCTGATTGGAGAGAAAACCCCTTGAACCTCCTGATCCCTCCTTCTCTCTCTAAGTATGTACACCCAATTAGCTCAAGATGCAAATTGTGCTTAATTAGTTTCTTTAATCCTTTCAGGGGTAGTGGCCACATACCACCAGTCCTTAAATGAATGCCTAATCCTTCTGGGGGCACCTCTAATCTTTTCATATTAAAAGCTAAATAGTCAAATGTGAATATTGATCTAATTACACATGGATCACTCCTGCGCCGGCAGCAAATTAAATGTGCATTCCATTTTCCTGGATGCTGTTAGAGGCATTGGGAAAGCTACGAAATCCACTTGGAGTGATGAGGAATTCCATTAGAATCTCATTGGGGGGTTTTTCTCTCTCTTTTTGATGCATAAATAATCTATCCGATATCGTCCCTGCTCTGCATGTCAAAATGAGTATGTATTCAAGAGGGCAAACATAGAATACCTACATAGCATTTGAAAGAATGAGCAGCAAAGAAATCAAATCAAATCCAATCAAACTGTATTGGTCACATACACATGGTTAGCAGATGTTATTGCGAGTGTAGCAAAATGCTTGTGCTTCTAGTTCCGACCGTGCAGTAATATCTAACAGTAATCGAACAAGGCAGCGTTCAAGGAGACAAGGCAGTGCTCAAGTGTCTGTCATTTTGTTTCACTATACAGTCTGTCCCTCAGATGTATTCAGATCTGAGATGCATGCTGCCCCCAGTAAGGGGAGGTCAAGTACTCTGGCCAGAAGGGTTAGAGGTTAGGGTGAGTCAGTGGTTAGGGAGAAGAAAATCTCTCTGACATCCTTCACATAGTGTGGCTCAGTCTTTGCATCACTATTCAGCAATGCAACCTTTATATCAATAGACTTTATACTATGTTTACTATGATGACTCACAGACTGGACACTGTGCAAGAGTCCAGAGACCCAGAGAACTTTAAGATAACATGAATGTCACTATTTATAGGACTGTATGTACTTTGGAGGTACTCAAAGACCACACCACAGACCATGCTCTGTCACTCAACATGCCTAAAAAACGATAGTGGAACATAACATGTAAGCCAACCGAGTAGGATTTACCCAATGGACTGCAGTGCACTGAGCTGGAAATGCTAATTTGTTTTGTTTTGCACTTACATTTTTGTGCTTATGTCAGGTTTCCAGGCACATATGGGGTTGGCTTATAGGAATTACACAGCTGTATGTCTGAAAAAAGGAAACATTATCTAAATTTGTGAAGTAAAATATTGAAACACGGCTCAGAACCTCCAGATCTCTGCAGGAAGGCTGAAAACCTTAATAAAGCTATCTCAAAGAAACATTATGTTAGAGATGACCTCATATGGGGCAGCAGGTAGCCTAGTGGTTAGAGTGTAGGGCCAGTAACCAAAAAGTTGCTAGATCGAATCCCAAAGCTGACAAGGTAATAATCTGTTGTTCTGCCCCTAAACAACGCAGTTAACCCACTGTTCCTAGGCTGTCATTGTAAGTAGGAATTTACTTTTAACTGACTTGCCTAGTTAAAATAAATAAATATCAGTTTCCTGCTATTTGTAACTTTGTATAACTTTTAACCTCCACAGTTCTTTCTTTCACTTTTTGGGGGTAAGACTGAAGCCTAGATTAGAGAGGGGACACGAGCAGAGTATGGGGTTGAGAGGATGTGGGAGGGTGTGAGCAAGTGACCTACAAAAATTATAAGAGAGAGAAGGGAGAGTTCTGTGGTAAACATTATGGAAATTCAGGGTTTTGTAGAGACTATAAATAATGAACAATTTTTGTTCTTACCGGAATCCGCATGACGACCTGATGATTAAGAAGCGTGTGTCATTATCAAATGTCTCACTGAAGGCGCTGATGGCAGTGAAAATGAGCCACCACCAAATGAGCAAGGTGTGAGTTTGTCTGTGGAGTTGGACTTCAATGCAGAGAATAACCTGCTCAGAGGTGATTTCCCTTTCTATATGACTGTTTCATTTAGCATTAGCTGATTTATTGTTCTGATTCGTTTCCAACGACACACACTGACATACATGCATGACAATCCTGCCCTTACATGCTTGAACACATACACTGTACATACACAGCCAATTGAGAAGCATGCCTCTGTCACGCCCTGACCGTAGAGAGCTTTTTATTCTCTATGTTGGTTAGGTCGGAGTGTGAAGGGTGGGTTATCTAGGTGAATTATATTTCTATGTTGGCCTGGTATGGTTCCCAATCAGAGGCAGCTGTTTATCGTTGTCTCTGATTGGGGATCATATTTAGGTAGCCATTTCCCCATTGTGCTTTGTGGGATCTTGACTATGTATAGTTGCCTGTGAGCATTATATTAGCTTCACGTTTCGTTTGTTCGCTTAATTGTTTTTGTTCTTTGAGTTTTCTCTTCCTAAATAAAGGGATGGAAACATACCATGCTGCATCTTGGTCCAATCATTATGACGAACGTGACAGCCTCTCCAAATGAACAACTTGAGACTCGAATGCTAATTGGCTTATAAATATAGGACACACTTAACTTTTGGGGATTTTAAGATATAGATTTTCTGAGACATGTACTTCTAAGAGGAATATTTTGCATACCAGCACTTGATTGGGGATTTGCCTGCTAGCTGTAATCAATAGGCTCTCTGTGAAGAGGCAATGCTAGTTCATACGTTCCCATGTCTGACCCCTTCTACTTGTTATTATGGGTTAACCATAGTGGGTGAGGAGGGTATGTCTATGGGGTGAGCTATAACCTAAAAAACAACTACCCTGGGATCTATGGGGGGCAGTGGGGAGATCTTAAGAGTAGTCAGCAGCATTAAAATGTCGATACCTCCAACCAGACCCGTCAAACTCTGAGTGCTCCAACTCCCAGCCTGTCAGCGTTATCTCTCAGAGGGGAGAAGAGAGGCTCCAGGGAGAGGCTATCGCTATGCGCTGGTTCAGGATCAGATTTTCTTATCTCACTGCCTAACCTCACTGTTATATGATAGAATGTGAAAGTTAACCTGGATCAGTGCCTAGGGGCAGCCTGGGCCCATACCAGGGGGATATGGTGTTTCACTGTGTTCCTAGTCTCCCCACACCTCACACAAGCACATGCATACACACACATACACCTCCCTGTGAGATATACTGATAGGGAGGGTTCCCAAGGCTAGAGACAGATCTGCTGTCTGGAGATGTTAGTTTGTAGAGTAATAAGGTCAAGTGAAGTGATGCACACAGACGTGAGGCAATGGGCATCTCAAGATGATACCAAACCTCCTCTACCCCCCCATATTTATCCTGTGGCTATATGTGTTTGTGTACTGCCGGAGCAAGGACAGAGCTGTCCCAGCAGGTAAATTCTCTCTCTCTCTGTCTCTCTCTTTGTCTGTCTCTCTGTGTCTCTTTCTCTCTCTTTTACACACACACACAGATACCCCAACCCCCCCCCCCCCCCCCCCATACACACACACACACACACATAACGCAGGTAAACGTTTACACAGCACAGGGCTGTAACCCTCAGCAGATGTGTGGGAGGACTCGGTGTTCAGGGTCCACTGGGAGGATCTGAACATGCACACTTAGCTGTCTAAAGGTTAATGAAATTACACAGGGGTATGTAGCGTACCACACCAATGCTGCATGCTGCAGGCTTGAGACACACAGAGAGGAAACAGAAACCTGAGGAGGACAGGCTTTAACAGGCTCTGGAGTGGCTAAACTGCATGTGTGATACAGCTCTGTATATTTCTCAGTGATAATGGTATTGAGAGGTACAAGCATCGTGTCTGTCATTGAGAACTACAGAATAAACGTATGCAAAGGTATTCTCTGAATTTGCTTGCAAAACACATTTATCGGAACCACATTGAGAAGCTCTTTCTTTATAATGCCACTTTTGTTGTAAACCAATGTAGCCTATCTCTGCCTTTCTCGATAGCCAGGGACTAGCATTATATCCAGGCTCTGCCCACCTTCGGCAGGCTCTCTGTGGACAGGGTGAGGGTCGAGTCCCCTCTCCTGGTGCTATCGTTCTGTCTGGACCATCTGTGAGTGCTCTCCTCTCCTTCTCCATCTACCCCTCTATGTTCAGCTGGATCCTGTCCCCCTCTCACAGCCCCCCCAACTAGTCGCATCCTGCTCCCTTGCCCCTGCCCCTGCCCCTTGTCACTGGTGCCTGAGGAGTTTATGGGGGGGGGGGGTACACAGAGGGTGCACAGTGTACTGCTCAGCTGTCTGTGAGCATCAACAGGGTCCATGTCCAGGTGCTGACAGATCCTCTAATGTGTTTATGTGTGTGTGGGCATGTATATGTGTGTCGGGCATACCATGTTAACCCCCTCTTAACCAACCTCTTCCCCTTACTCACACAGCTGTTTTCCCCGTACTCAAGCTGTAGAGGGCCCCTCCACTGCTCAGAACATCTCCTAAGACCTCACAGACACACAACCTCCCCCATCCCTAACACCACTCCCTTTCAAAGAATATCTGTGGGGTCGGGGTAAGCTTCTGCTTGTACCTCAGTTAGGCCCTGCCACTCATAGATTGGTTGTGGATGCAGCTGTGCAGTGTAGGCATACAGATGTGGTACACACAATCACACATTCTGTAGAGCTCCAGAGTGGATCTTTTTGTTTCATTCTGTAGATATGATGGAGCCACACAAGTTTCGTTTTCTCACGTGTCTTAGCTTTTGTTGTTCTATTTGGCATCTTGAATACATTCCTAATGAGATTTTCACATTTCTGAGTATCAGATTTTCTTAGAATAGTATTTTTTATTCAATAATCAGGGGGTATTATGTTGTAATACAACAAGCTTTCTAGTAATCCAATAACGTTTATTGTGGTATTAGTGAAAAATGTCACAAACATTTGCTATAATTCAGTGTCGTTTGTCAAGATATTACATAACACATTATGATCCATGATATAAACTTAGGCTCAAATGTCAGTTTCCAGAGTAAAATGACACAAATAATTTAAATCAAATGAATTTACTTATTTACTTATGACTTAATATTTACATGTTGATATGTAAAGGATAATCAACTCAGGGCTAGGCGTTCTATGTAAAATAGTGAATGACGTGGAAGATGTGCTCCACAACGTGTTAGCGGAGTGGAACTGACCTTCCACAGAGTTGCATTATTTTCCAGAGAACGCATAGAGCCCTGAGTTGATTGTCCCTTTTATATCATGGCTGTAATTTAACACGTTTGCAGCTAGAAATGTGTTAATTTGCAGCTAGAAATGTGTTCAACATCCACTGAAGTAGCTGCCAGGTTTACTAGAGTGCTACAGTAGTTACCGTGGTAACCAAACAGACTTGCTAGTTTAGCTAACCAAACCATCAGTCCCTGCTTGCCATTATGAAAATCAAATTCAACAATGCCAATAATGCTTTCAATTCGACTTTTGCTTTTATAGCAGCTCAAACATAGAAGATGTAGCCATTAAATTATACCATGCAACTATATGGAAATAATGCATGCTCTAAAATGCCCTTCATGCCAATTAGAAACAAGAAACAAGTATTGAACAATGCCGTGGTATAAAACATATTATAAACTGGGTGGGTCCAGCCCTGAATGCTGATTGGCTGAAAGCTGTGCTGTATCAGACCGTATATCACTGGTATGACAAAACATTTGTTTTTACTGCCCTAATTACGTTGGTAACTAGTTTATAATAGCAATAAGGCACTTCAGGGGTTTGTGGTATATTGCCAATATACCACGACTAAGGGCTGTATCCAGGCGTTGTTGCGGTGTTGCGTCATGAATAAGAACAACCCTTAGCTGTGGTATATTGCCAATATACCACACCCCCTCGGGCCTTATTGATTAATTATAAACCGGGTGGTTCGAGCCCTGAAAGCTGATTGTCTGAAAGCTGTGGTATATGGGTATGACAAAAAAAGGACTATTTACTGGTCTAATTACATTGGTAACCGGTTTATAATTAATCAATAAGGCACCTCGAGGGTTTGTGGTATATGGCCAATATACCACGGTTAAGGGCTGTTCATAGGCACGATGTAACCACACCTCCTTGGGCCTTATTGCTTAAATATTTATTAAAAGAATATCTTGAATTATTATTTTTGTGGCTAACCCATACATAATGACATGTACCAAGCCTTATTAAAGTCCACCTGTTGCAGGACAGCAGTCTTGGTCTTAGTAATTTCACACTAACTTTGGTGTGCAGCACACAGTGGGTCAGAGGACACAAAGTGATGACTGGTCTGTGCCTTACTGAGTCCTGCCCTGGTTCAGAGAACAGAAGATGGAAAAAAAGAAGAAAGGAGAGAGAAAAGGAGTGACAGAGGGAGGGAGAGATCTGCTTTCACAATATCCCATCTCTAAAATGTGCTCTCTGTTCTTAAAGCTGTTTACAAGCGTGTCTGATCAAGTGTGTGTGTGTGTGTGTGTGTGTGTGTGTGTGTGTGTGTGTGTGTGTGTGCGTGCGTGCGTGCGTGCGTGCGTGCGTGCGTGCGTGCGTGCGTGCGTGCGTGCGTGAATGAGTGGGCGTGGTGAGACAAGAGGGTCAGACACATTAATACCCCTCACTCACCCCTCACTCACACGCCTCTCATTTAACGACAGCAGGAATCCCCTCAAAATAGTTGACACACATGTAAACACTGGTATGGGACTGTTCAGATTTAACCCAACGGATGTTCTATGTCCATCCTCCACACCATTGTTCTGAGGGCTGAGGTGCAATCCACAATATGTGCATTAATTGAGCTAGTAAAAGAGCTATTGGCTCTCTGTCAGACCACACAGAGGAACTCACCACACAACTCATAGCCCCAGAGAGATTTGGCCGGGGAAGAGAAAATGGAGGTGATATTGAAGGGTTATAGAAAAGAAGAAGTGTGAGAAAAGGGCTGAAAGAGGTGTAGAGAGGATAAGAAGTGAAAGAGAAGGAAGAGAGGGAAAAGGAGAACAAGGAAAATGGAGTGGAGGATAGGGCAAAGGGAGGAGAAGGAGGGAAAGTGAGTAAAATGGTGGAGGAGAAAAAGAGGGGGAGGCGGGATGGAGAGAGTTAAATGAGAGAGAGTTGTATATAGAGAGAGCGATAGCGATAAAGAGATAGAGGGAGGGATAGAGGCACTGTTCTAATGACTTCACACCCCATTAGCCACTTAGTCTGATGCGTCACACCTCATTATGCTGCAGCAGCAGCAGTGCATGAACGCGTGAAACCGTCCACTCAGCCAGACCTGTCCACCCGCTCCAAACACTCACTCACTTACAGCAATTAGTGTGTGTGTGTGCGTGTGTGTGCTTGTGTGTGTGCGTGTGTGTGCGTGTGTGTGCGTGTGTGTGCGTGTGTGTGTGTGTGTGTGTGTGTGTGTGTGTGTGTGTGTGTGTGTGTGTGTGTGTGTGTGTGTGTGTGTGTGTAGGGTTGGGTTGGGTAAGTTACTTTCTAAATGTATTCCTTTACAGTTACTTGTTACCTGTCCAAAATTGGAATCAGTAATGTAACTTCTGGATTACCCAAACTCAGTAATGTAATATTATTACTTTCAGATACTTTTAGATTACTTTCCCCTTAAGAGGAATTAGCAGAAGACAAAAATGTATATTAACAATTGAACGATCTATTGCAAGATAAATTAATGTTAGAATTTACATAGCTGGCCGTAAATGGATGTTATATTTTACTTTATGGGTTATGTAGGATTCTAACCCCTTGCTTTCTACTTCACTGCAGATAATAAAACGATTAGGTTATATATTTACATTAAAAACCAAAGTCTGTCAGATTTCCAGTCATTCCAATTAATTAAATATCCCTTGATCTTCAAGAATAAGATTAGGAAATATGGAAATATACATTAGTCTAATTGTTTTACCTGAGTATAACCCAAAAATGAAGACTTAATAGCCTACTCTGTTGTTTGTTTTTGTCATGGATGACTGATTGGACTCGTTGCTTCATAACATGGTTGCAAAAGAAATGCTACTCATATGGAATGGCATGCTTTGAGCACTACCACAAATTTGCTAAATTAATCTCACATGCTGCATTTTCTATAGGCCTATTGTTTATGTTTTTCTTGGTGAGACCATAGAATTAGGAATTAGAATACTTAAAGATGAACTCCCGGATCTAAAGCACAACAAATACATAACATATCGCACGAAATGGATGACGCAGTACACAGTTGGATGACTTAGTACACCAAAAAACGGAGACCCGATTTGGCTCGTGAGCATCACTTTCAAAACTACTGGCTACTGAACTACTGAAATGATGCAAAAGTTTGAGAGTGCATCTTTAATTAATTTAATAGGATCTCTATGGGTGACACTTTGATATTTCGATCATTTGCAGCTGTTGAAGTCTATCAAAAGTGTGCGAGTTTAAGCATATGTCCGTTAGACCTTTGGATTTGTTTAATCAGCAGAAATTATATTGAGCAATAAAAGCCCTACATGTGGTCTTTTTAAATTAAACTGTTTTTTGACAGTATATGTGGAACACAATACCACGGAGGAGTTTACAAGGGAGGAACTCCCTTAAACTTTTATTCCATAGGCTGGGATCTGCACTTTGCAGCTGTTGCACAGGCTGTCCACAGGTCGCATTAATAATGATTGATAGGCAGTTTAACACTTCTTCAAATAAACCATTATTTTGGTAAAATACACCTATACATTTGTGAACAGCCATCCACAACAACCACAATCTGTAAGCCGCAAATAATTGACATACAGTAGTTGCACTGTAGCCTACAAAAACCTATTCCTGCTCTTATCCCACTATCCATCAAACTCATTTGGTGACATCATAGTGGTCTACGACTTGTGGTTAGACTCACTTTGGCGGAACAAACTTAAACTTGAGCCTTTTCAATGCTGATTTGAATGACATTGAGAAAACAGAAAGGTTTCATAAAGTATTGTTTTGCAAATATCATCTACTTTTTCAAATGTGTCTGTAATCTGATTACAATATTTCTGCTGGTAACATTACAGTTACAGATGTTTTGTAATCAGTTACATCTAATGGATTACATGTAATATGCTACTCCCCAACCCTATGTTGGGGTGTGTGTGTGTGTGTGTGTGTGTGTGTGTGTGTGTGTGTGTGTGTGTGTGTGTGTGTGTGTGTGTGTGTGTGTGTGTGTGTGTGTGTGTGTTTTTCTACAGTATGTTTACATGCTTTGTGACCGTCTGTGTTCCAATATCATATTTTCTGAAAAGCAAGGGGTTAAAATATACTGGATTGTACTCCATACTCTACCAAAGAGCACCCTCTCAACATACATAACTATTGCTAAGGAATTTGAACAGGCAATCTCCATGTCTACCCTGGAGATTACTCTGGCAATGTTCTGAACTGTCCTAAGCAGCATTCCCTTTGTGAGCTTACATCAGGGAGGAGGCCTCAGTTAAAGCATGCTTCACAGGATGTTCCCTAATCCCACACATGCACACGCACACGCACACACACGCACACACACACATGCACACATGCACACACACAGAGGACTCCCCCGTGCCATTCTCTGCATGGCAGACCCAGTTGGCAGTGTGCGCTGGACTCCTTTCCAGGCCTGCTAACTCAAAGGCCTGGCCCGCAGCCACACTCCTCTCCATTACACACACTGGGCCCATTTATCCATGTGTCCCCTCTCAGTCTCCTCTCAGTCCAACAGCAGTCCTGAGGGAAGTACACAGTATGGCTCTGCTCAAACCACTGACATCTCCATTGACTTAATGTGGCTGGTTTTAGCTCTGATTGTTTGTTGCTGTTCAGATAGAGATTTTCTGGCCAACATGGAACATACCCACTGTTGTTGGTGCTGAAGGGCAGAGCTCAGCTCAGGACAGAGAGGTAGCTCAGGACAGAGAGGTAGCTCAGGACAGAGAGGTAGCTCAGGACAGAGAGGTAGCTCAGGACAGAGAGGTAGCTCAGGACAGAGGGGCAACTCCGGACAGAGAGGCAGCTCAGGACGAATGGCAGCTCCGGACTGAATGGCAGCTCCGGACTGAGTGGCAGCTCATGACTGAGTGGCAGCTCATGACTGAGTGGCAGCTCATGACTGAGTGGCAGCTCATGACTGGAGGGCAGCTCATGACTGGAGGGTAGCTCATGACTGTAGGGCAGCTCATGACTGTAGGGCAGCTCATGACTGGAGGGCAGCTCATGACTGTAGGGCAGCTCATGACTGGAGGGCAGCTCATGACTGGAGGGCAGCTCATGACTGGAGGGCAGCTCATGACTGGAGGGCAGCTCATGACTGGAGGGCAGCTCATGACTGAAGGGCAGCTCATGACTGAAGGGCAGCTCATGACTGGAGGGCAGCTCATGACTGGAGGGCAGCTCATGACTGGCTGGCGGCTCTGGCAGCTCCTGACTGGCTGGCGGCTCTGGCAGCTCCTGACTGGCTGGCGGCTCTGGCAGCTCCTGACTGGCTGGCGGCTCTGGCAGCTCCTGACTGACGGACGGCTCTAGCGGCTCCTGACTGACGGACGGCTCTAATGGCTCGGGACAGACGGGCGGCTCTAATGGCTCGTGGCAGACGGATGGCTCAGATGGCGCTGGGCAGACAGATGGCTCAGACGGCGCTGGGCAGACGGATGGCTCAGACGGCGCTGGGCAGACGGATGGCTCAGACGGCGTTGGGCAGACGGATGGCTCAGATGGCGCTGGGCAGACGGATGGCTCAGACGGCGCTGGGCAGACGGATGGCTCAGACGGCGCTGGGCAGACAGATGGCTCAGACGGCACTGGGCAGACGAGCAGTGCAGGCAGCTCAGACGGCGCTGGGCAGACGAGCAGTGCAGGCGGCGTTGAGCAGACGAGCAGTGCAGGCAGCTCAGACGGCGCTGGGCAGACGAGCAGTGCAGGCGGCGTTGAGCAGACGAGCAGTGCAGGCAGTTCAGACGGCGCTGGGCAGGCGGCCGACTCTGACCTGCTGAGGCGCACAGTAGGCCTGGTGTGTGGTGTCGGAACTGGTGGTACCGGACTGGAGACACGCACCTCAAGGCTAGTGCGGGGAGCAGGAACAGGGCACACTGGACTCTCGATGCGCACTATTGGCCTGGTGCGTGGTGCCGGAACTGGTGGTACCGGACTGAGGGCATGCACCTCAGGGCGAATGCGGGGAGAAGGAACAGTGCGTACAGGGCTCTGGAGACGCACAGGAGGCTTGGTGCGTGGTGCCGGAACTGGTGGTACCGGGCTGGAGACACGCACCACAGGGAGAGTGCGTGGAGGAGGAACAGGGCTCTGGAGACGCACTGGAAGCCTGGTGCGTGGTGTTGGCACTGGTGGTACTGGGCTGGGGCGGGAAGGTAGCGCCGGATATACCGGACCGTGCAGGCGTACTGGCTCCCTTGAGCACTGAGCCTGCCCAACCTTACCTGGTTGCATGCTCCCCGTAGCCCGTCCAGTGCGGGGAGGTGGAATAACCCGCACTGGGCTGTGTTGGCGAACCGGGGACACCATGCGTAAGGCTGGTGCCATGTACACCGGCCCGAGGAGACGTACTGGAGGCCAGATATGTAGAGCCGGCTTCATGGCACTTGGCTCAATGCTCACTCTAGCCCGCCCAGTGCGGGGAGGTGGAATAACCCGCACCGGGCTATGCACCCGTACAGGAGACACCGTGTGCTCTTCCGCATAACACGGTGTCTGCCCGTACTCCTGCTCTCCACGGTAAGCATGGGAAGTGGGCGCAGGTTTCCTACCTGCCCTCGCCACACTACCCTTTAGCCCCCCCCCCCCCAATACATTTTTGGGGTTTCTTCACGGGCTTCCAGCCCCGCTTCCGTGCTGCCTCCTCAGACCACCGCTCCTGGGCTTTAGCTGCCTCCATCTCTTCCCGAGAGCGGCGATATTCTCCAACCTTAGCCCAGGGTCCTTCTCCGTTAAATATTTGCTCCCATGACCATTCCTCCTGGTACCGCTGCTGCTGTCGCTGCTGCCCGTTGCCACGCTGCTTGATCCTTGTTTGGTGGGTGGTTCTGTAACGGTAGTCTAAGTCGTCCTCCTCCTCAGACGAGGAGAGGCGAGAAGGATCAGAGGACCAATACGCAGCGTGGTAATTTTCCATAATGAATTTAATCAAAACAAAACACTATACAAAATAACAAAAGAACATACCGTCACAGTCCTAGCTGGTGCAGAACACAAACACAGAGACAGGAAACAACCACCCACAATCCCCAACACAAAACAAGCCACCTATATATGATTCTCAATCAGGGACAACGATTGACAGCTGTCTCTGATTGAGAACCATATCAGGCTGAACATAGAAACAGACGAACTAGACACACAACATAGAATTCCCACCCAGCTCACGTCCTGACCAACACTAAACAAGCAAAACACATAAGAACTCTGGTCAGGACTTTACAGTTACTCTCTGTCTTGTCTTCCTGTGATGCTACAATGTATCATATGTCTCTAGACAAAGTGAACAGAGAAGACATGAGTAATGTGCTGCTGTTACTAGGCAGACTTCATTGTCATACTGCCCAGTAAAGTAGAGGTGAAACAGCACAAAATATAAGGAATAACCTTGTTTCAGTCTCTCACTTTATCTCTTTGTAACCATATTAGACTGAGAAGTTATCCAGAGTTCACTGTGATACTGGCCAGTAGAGTGGAGGTTTGTTCTTCTGAAGGCTCTTCACATTGGCACAGGGAGGTCTGCAGTGTGGGGGAGTGGGGGAGTGAAGTGATGGCAGCAACACGGAATGCCACTGTCTCTGCCACAGTCAGTAACCTTGGAGTAGCTTGGTTGAGTTTGCTCTCCTCTCCTTCCCTTTCTCTTTCTCTGTCTCTCTGTCTCTCTCTCTCTCTTTCTTTCTCTCTCTTTCTGCATCTATCAGCCTTTAACTCACCTTTTTATCTCTCCCTTTATCTCTCTCTCTCTCCCTTTATCTCTCTCTCTCTCCCTTTATCTCTCTCTCCCTTTATCTCTCTGTCTCTATGTCTCTTTCTCTTGCTCTCTCTCTCACCTCTCACTACTGCTGTGTTCCTACCAGTTCAGTACTAATGAACTCATAAAGACTTGAAGTGTACATGTTTGAGGCACTATATAATTGCCTTTAAAGTGGCTAAAAAGCCAAACGTGTTTGAAACGTAAAAATATCAAATATAATCAGTCATTACTCAGTCATGTATTAATTATGGATAATGCTTTGCTCCTGTCCTGTCCTTCTGCCCCGTAGAGTTACTGTATCACCACAGAGCAGGGGAGTGGCTGCAGGACAGAGAGAGAGAGAGAGAGAGAGAGAGAGAGAGAGAGAGAGAGGTACTGCAATCATATTCAGAGAGAACCCTTTGTTAAAGGAGGATGAGGCCTCACACATACACACACACCACACACACACCACACAGTCCCACTCATAAATCATATGCTAGGTGTGAGTGTATGAAGTGATAACCTTGTCACATTTAATGTCACTGTAGTGGCAGAGGAGTGCCCCGGCCTTTCAGGTGAAGAGTAGAAGAGAGAGGGAGGGTAGGAGAAAGGGAGAGGTGTGTGTGTGTGTGTGTGTGTGTGTGTGTGTGTGTGTGTGTGTGTGTGTGTGTGTGTGTGTGTGTGTGTGTGTGTGTGTGTGTGTGTGTGTGTGTGTGTGTGTGTGTGTGTGTGTGTGTGTGTGTGTGTGTGTGTGTGTGTGTGTGTGTGTGTGTGTGTGTGTGTGTGTGTGTGTGTGTGTGTGTGTGTGTGTGTGTGTGTGTGTGTGTGTGTGTGTGTGTGTGTGTGTGTGTGTGTGTGGAGGGCCTAACATTACAGTGAAAGTGATAACAATCACCTTGATGTTGTCCTCCTCCCCATTTCAACATTACATGGCCATTTTGTACATTAAAAATCAAACCTAGGAATCTTGATTCAATCCCATTTAGAGGTGTGCTGGGTCAATGGGTAAAGGTGTTTGGGTCATTCTTCAATGCCTCCACAAGAGTAGTGTGTTGTCCCTAAAGTAATTGGTGCCCAAAATGAAATATTTGTCATGTTGTCTTTGAAGGTCAAATCTTCACAATCTTACAGTGACTTGAGTGAGTGGTAAAAACCTCATGGTAAACGTGTGTGAGCATGTGTGAGTGGTAAAACCCTCATGGTAAACGTGTGTGAGTGGTAAAACCCTCATGGTAAACGTGTGTGAGCATGTGTGAGTGGTAAAAACCTCATGGTAAACGTGTGTGAGCATGTGTGAGTGGTAAAACCCTCATGGTAAACGTGTGTGAGCATGTGTGAGTGGTAAAACCCTCATGGTAAACGTGTGTGAGCATGTGTGAGTGGTAAAACCCTCATGGTAAACGTGTGTGAGTGGTAAACACCTCATGGTAAACGTGTGTGAGTGGTAAACACCTCATGGTAAACGTGTGTGAGTGGTAAAAACATCATGGTAAACGTGTGTGAGTGGTAAAAACCTCATGGTAAACGTGTGTGAGTGGTAAACACCTCATGGTAAACGTGTGTGAGTGGTAAAAACCTCATGGTAAACGTGTGTGAGTGGTAAACACCTCATGGTAAACGTGTGTGAGTGGTAAAAACCTCATGGTAAACGTGTGTGAGTGGTAAACACCTCATGGTAAACGTGTGTGAGTGGTAAACACCTCATGGTAAACGTGTGTGAGTGGTAAACACCCCATGGTAAACGTGTGTGAGTGGTAAAAACCTCATGGTAAACGTGTGTAAGTGGTAAACACCTCATGGTAAACGTGTGTGAGTGGTAAACACCTCATGGTAAACGTGTGTGAGTGGTAAACACCTCATGGTAAACGTGTGTGAGTGGTAAACACCTCATGGTAAACGTGTGTGAGTGGTAAAAACCTCATGGTAAACGTGTGTGAGTGGTAAACACCTCATGGTAAACATGTGTGAGTGGTAAACACCTCATGGTAAACGTGTGTGAGTGGTAAACACCTCATGGTAAACGTGTGTGAGTGGTAAACACCCCATGGTAAACGTGTGTGAGTGGTAAAAACCTCATGGTAAACGTGTGTAAGTGGTAAACACCTCATGGTAAACGTGTGTGAGTGGTAAAAACCTCATGGTAAACGTGTGTGAGTGGTAAAAACCTCATGGTAAACGTGTGTGAGTGGTAAACACCTCATGGTAAACATGTGTGAGTGGTAAACACCTCATGGTAAACATGTGTGAGTGGTAAACACCTCATGGTAAACATGTGTGAGTGGTAAACACCTCATGGTAAACGTGTGTGAGTGGTAAACACCTCATGGTAAACGTGTGAGTGGTAAACACCTCATGGTAAACGTGTGTGAGTGGTAAACACCTCATGGTAAACATGTGTGAGTGGTAAACACCTCATGGTAAACGTGTGTGAGTGGTAAACACCTCATGGTAAACATGTGTGAGTGGTAAACACCTCATGGTAAACATGTGTGAGTGGTAAACACCTCATGGTAAACGTGTGTGAGTGGTAAACACCTCATGGTAAACATGTGTGAGTGGTAAACACCTCATGGTAAACGTGTGTGAGTGGTAAACACCTCATGGTAAACATGTGTGAGTGGTAAACACCTCATGGTAAACGTGTGTGAGTGGTTAACACCTCATGGTAAACATGTGTGAGTGGTAAAAACCTCATGGTAAACGTGTGTGAGTGGTAAACACCTCATGGTAAACATGTGTGAGTGGTAAACACCTCATGGTAAACATGTGTGAGTGGTAAACACCTCATGGTAAACGTGTGTGAGTGTGCGCGTTCAGTTTCTTTTTCTCCATTAATTTACACTGTTTTGCATTTCTTTGTCAAAACAACAACCACGCATTCTTTAAACAGGGTGACCAGATTCTCATCTGAAACTCAAACTCCAAAATATGTTTTTGCAAATAAACACAAAATAGGATTTTTACTGACATGTTTTGTGTTCAGGTTTCTCCCAGTGTTCTTGCCACACCCCCAGCCTTGCATCATTGTTTGCCTGTATGTTTGCCTGCTCTCTCCCCTGACCTTCAGATCCACACACAGAGATAATGTAATCATGGCCTGGGAGTCAGGCGGGAGTCAGGCCTGTCAAACATGTCTCCTCCCTGTGATGAACACATGCTGTGTGAACATGTCAAACATCACACACCTGAACACCTGTCTGTTTCTGTCAAAAACCACCAGCACCTCCACCATCACCACCCCAACCAGGGAGAGGAGAGTAGGGGAAGGGAAGGGCAAAACTGTGGGAAGGGGGAGGGATGAAAGGAGGGAAGGGACTGTGTCCTTGTTTCATGAGGATACCAAACCTCCAGACTGACAGAGAAACTCAACTGACACATATTTGAGTACCAGTCTGATGTTAATCATTGTTGAGAATGAGAGCTAATGGTACATTTCACCATTTCAACTATCCTAAAGATGGTACACATACAGGCATCCTAGAAAGCCATCATAGACCGCCATCCTTGACATCCACCAAGCCAGACTGAGTGCCAGCTGCAGTGGTGATCTCACAGTGAGTGGTGGGTAGGTCACTGGACCTCTGTGAGACCATACTGGCCACTATGTGATGCAGACAGGAGGGGGGGATTTAATATCAGGGTAATCTGTGACCCGTCACACCCTCCCTTTCTTCCCTCTCCTCCCTCGCTCAATCTGGGGGTTGACAGGACCTAGAATTCACATATGACACCAGAGTATAGTACCTGCATACGCTGTGGGTTTGTCTGCATTTGTATTTGTGAGTGCAAGGGTGAATAGGTACGTGTAGGCTCTGTCATCTCCTGGAATCCTTTACAGCGGCAGGCTGTGACTTCTTAACTTTTGACCCTAACCCCTGCTGCTAGACTAAGCCGCAGAGAGCGGAGAGGCGAAGCGTCAACAGACACGTGGAAAGCACACCCTTGCCCTGGCCAGATGTACACAGAATAAATAATGCAGTTAATTTGGAGGACAAACCCGGGGAGAAGGGGGAGGAGGAACGACATGCACATTTTGGTCTAATATTCTCATTATCCCTCCGAGTTCATTATCCCCTCCACTGCTTCCACTCACCAGTCCAGTTTGCCCTATCTCTGCTCTCTCTCTTTCTCTCTTTCTTCCTCTCTCTCTCTCTCTCTCTCCCTCCTTCCCTCCCTCTAGTTTTGGACAGGGGTATCGGGTGAAATCATAATTATGTTTTGACACACGGCGTTAGCTCCCAGAGCGCCTGCTTTTTAACTCAAAGTGGGGAGTCATCACGGCGACAGTCCTGACTGCGCTTAATTGGAGGGGAGGACCAGGAGGCCCGCCCACAGACCAGGGTGGTGATTTTAATGAGGCTCTGTTTGTACAGGAAGTCAGAGTTGTGACAGGAGGAAGCTGTCACTGGCCCGTTAAAGAGACCGGCTGACATCTCAAAGCCTGCTGTGTTCGTCAGCGAGAGGGGAGAAACCTTTCCATCTCTTCTTCCATGTACAGGTGGAAGAGATGAAGCAATTAAAACAGAAATGAGTAGCTAAATACTGGCCAAAGCTGCAGCCAACCACAGACCTGGATATATACACCCATAAACAGCCATCAAATCAGCAAAAGCTTCTACTTCAACACCACTCACTTCAACAGAAGCAATAATCATCCCAACTAAACAGCAATTAGCACTAATCAACAAGGAGTGCATGTATACGTGTTTGTAATGTTGTCTGTGTCTGTGTGTGTCTATCATCTTTGTGTTCTCTAACACTATAGCTTGTCACTGTTGAGCTTAACTCTGCCATGCTCTCCAGCCCCTGCTTAGGCATACTCTGAGGGGGGAGAGAAATGACATGTACCATGGAGGAGGTGTTGAAAAAGGTCTACAGATTCATCTGAGCTAAACACAGGGTTCTATGTCCTCCAGGTGCACCCTGTTGAGTTAGGGGGCTTGGTCGGTTGAGTAAAGGGTGTTTGGCTAGGGGTTTGTGGTTGTTGGGAACCTGCCTTAATAAACAGGCCAGACACACCCTTGATGTCCAAGACCCTCAAAGTGAGAATTCCCTGAGTTCCCCTGACTTCCAAGAAAACTCCATTTATAAAAATTGTAGTTCATTTTTCTCCCCAGGTAGTCACCAAAGCCAAGACTGCGGCCCCACGTCTGTATTCCATACCAACGTTTATTTGTAATAGAAGACGTGTTTATTTTCTTAAGCCGTTTACATAGGTTGGAGTTTCACAGATGCATTTTAAGTGCATACACAATCTACACGAGGGTCTCCCACCAAAACCACTACAGAGTTCTCAGCCATTTCCCCTCTGGTGCTTCCCTCCCTCTGTGGGCATGAGCATAGACACGCCAAGTTGTTTTGAAGATGAATAGTCGGAGGTCGGAGGTCCACGGAGCTGCATTTCTGTGGGACCCAGTGAAAGTTTATTGCAAATAAATTGCTACAGTGCTTTTTGATCTCCCTACAAAAAGAACATTTGGGTGGATTTCAAAGTGATTTGGACTTGGATGTTCAGTAATCCAGAGCTAAATGCTTCATAAAGTTTAAGTTGAAAACGCTAAAGTGTGGTTGTTGGTCTCGTTTGTTTCACATACCTTACAACACGCAACCAAAAGCCAGTATGCTATGAGAATCATATAAAGATGATGTTGTCTCTGCATCATACACGTACTGTATGTGTGTGTGTGTCAGAAAGGGAAAGAGAGAGAACAAGAGAGAGAATCAGAGAGAGAGATACATTGCTGTAAAGCAGATGTTTATGGTGAAAGGGATATCTGATGCCTTGACAGATGGAATGTGAGCATGTGTGCGTATACGTGGACACACACAGGTGCCAGCTGTGGCTTGGTTTGTTTTGACACATAGCATCTCAGCATCTCATCTTTGCAAACCCTTAAATCATGAACTTAATAGACTCTCTTTGTCCATCATGACAACATAGGGCCCACACAATTGGAGTCCTCTCTTCTCTTCCCAGCTAAACTGGAGATAAGCTTCACGTCCTGGATGGGTAGATTGGAGCTGGGCCCACCAAGGTTGTCTGGAGGTCCTCCACTGTTCTGGCAGCCCCGCGTGTTAACACAACAATCCACCAAGCTCCTGGTCTCTGTAAAGAGATTGAGATGAATGTAGGTGGGTCTGTCTTGACCTTGTGTCTTTGGGGCCATCGAGAATGAGATGGCGACGAGGTATGAAGAGAACAGTCAATGGCAAACAGACAAGGTCAAAGCTAATAGGCTTCGGTGGGCTTGTAAGGAGATGTGAGACGTATGGTGAGAAAGGGCAAAATCCCATTTAAATTCAATCTGAATTGGACTCTGTGCTGTACATGATTCTGTCCTATACTCATCTGCAGCTGCTGCTGATATAATACATTGTGATCTGAATGTTTGGGGCCAAGGGCCTGCAAGGTGCCTTATAGCATGTTTTCATTCGTGAAGCCATTATAGGCTCTGTTATAGCTATTGGCATGGGATTTGACTTCATGTACTTATTAATGCACCAAGTGTCACAGTAAAACAGTTTATGAAATAATATAAAGTTATCTTAAGAAGAAATGTTCACACTCATTCTTTTACCCATCATACAATGGAGCCATTTTTACACATGCAATCACTGTCCCCTCAAGTGACAATTATACTAGAACCCTTTTTTCATTCCAGAGGTCAAAACAGACCAGGAAATCTGTATTGATGTGGCTCTGATAGTGTGGACCTCATGGTAGGCCATCATACAGTCACTAACCCCTGGGAACCGAGAGTAGAAGATCTGAGACAGACACGAGCGCCGAGCCGAAACTGCAACCATAACTGCAACCGGAGGAATGTATTACCGACCGGAGGAGTGTATTACCGACCGGAGGAGTGTGTGTCACCACCACCACCATCTCAGCCTTCAGCTCAGTGTTCTCCTCTCCTCCTACGAGGTATCAGTCAACGTGCTGTGGTCAGCTCACTCTGACTATCAGCCTATATCACATCCTGGCCTGTTCTGTTCTCTTTGCAACCATGGTCTGTCCTCAGTGGTTGCACAAACAGCAGGTTGACGTTTATTGGGATAAATCTTGTCCTGGAGGCAGAGATGAGCGATTTCCACTACGTGGGCCAGCAGCAAAGTCATAATTGGCTATATATTGTAAAAATTCATGAAAACAATCATTTTTGCTGGGGTCTTCATATAAGGTTAGGGTTAGGCATAAGGTTATCCGTGTGGTCAGAGTTAAGGTTAGGTTTGATGACAGATTTTATGACTTTGTAGCTGTGCCAGCTAGTAGACTATGCAGAGCTGCCTCCAGTACATGAGTCATCCCAATAAATGCCAACCTGCCCTCAAACCGACAGTTTGTGATGAGTTTCAGTGGATGACACCATTACCCATATTATTAAATATGTTCATGTTCTTTACCAGCACTGTGGCCTAGTTAGGTGATCTTACACAACTCTGCGGTACAGATTGTTCCAAGCTGCTGTCACAATACATTCACCATTATAAGAAACGGTGTGAAATGTGAACGTGAAACATCAAAAAGTCCCACAATGTTCATACAAGTACCTGACCGTGCAGTTTCATTCATTATATTTATGCAATAGTTGCATGTATGCAACTTGACTCATTGAAAACATTTTTTTGTAAGGCTTTGGAAACTGCTGAGAGTTTGCATGTACAGTATTTCGGCTGCCATTTGTAATAACACAGTGTTTATAGAAGGTCAAGGCCCACCGCATTGCCATGTAGTTCATATTTACACGCAGATCAAGGTATCAAGGCAAAGATCATTACTTTCCAAAACCTGAAACAGTTCAGGACATTTTTGCAATCATCAAATGGTATGAACAGCCTTTTCCCTCCATGGTTTAAAGTAAATATCACAGTAGTCCTCTTCTATTTGACTCCCCTCTCTATTGCCAGTGTGAGTTCTCACTATACATCCCATATAAAACAGGATCGCCATGGCTCTCCACTTAAAACAAATCCTTACATTAATAATGCAGGGCATTTTCCTAATGTATGAACATATTTTTCCTTTGTCTTTCTCCTACCAGGCTGGATAACTGTGTTAATCAATGGTTTACTTTCACATTTCCCCTCTAATGGTGGATCCAGAGGAGGGAAAAGGTCAGGCTGGTAATAGACTGATCTACCATCCTCCGGGAGTTTCTTCTCCTCTCTCTCTCTTTTGCTCTCCCTCCCTCCATCCTCTATCTCCCTCCAACATCCAGACAGACAGCCAAGCTCATCTCATCTGCCTCCCTCCGTGCGCCGCACACGCAGCTCACTCGCCACGATTTCAATCACGCGGGGGCCAAATGAAATTATTAAGAGGTGTTAAACTTATGAATCATTAAATTAGCTAAATGATCCTCCAAGTACAGCCCAGATGAATGACATGTCATTCTCTAATGCAATTTGCCTCGGCACCCAGGTGAAGGTCAGGAGAGGGCCTCGCAGCACCCGAGATGGTTTCCTTTTCCTTTTTTTTCTCTCTTTCTCATTCTTTCTTTTTTTCTCACCTTCTCTCTTTCTCATATCCTGTTCAGAGCCTGTTCCCTGTGTTGGGTGGGTGGACTGAGAACATGCTGTTTTACATTATGTTTGGATTTTTATATTCTCTTTCACCCGTTAAATCATAAAAACATTTTGACCTAACAATATAATCCACCATCAGTATATGTCAAAAAGCAAACGTAGTAAACAATGCAAAAACATTTGCTCACTATCTCTACATCTCACTATGTCTTTCATGATTTCCCCCTGAAATCTTGTACCAAACCACGCCTCACGTTTCAGTTTCTATCCTATTGTTTTTAAATAGGTGGGAAAATGTTCAATAAGAATAATAAGTGAAACGTGACTCCTACATATCAGCTTTGTCAGTGGTGACACCTTTAGAATCCCCAGCACTGAGTGGGAGGTCGTACACTCTTTCTCAGAAAAGTTAAAAATAAACACAACGTGAGAACTAAAGACGTTACCATGGAGAATGTTGGATTCATTGTATTGCAGAGGTGTGTGTCACCTTTAGAAACACCTGCTGGAAAATCTCTACATGATGTTCAAGAACGACGAGATAAAAACAGAAAAAAGCCAAACACTACATAGAATTGAACATAAAAGCCCCATCTACTTCTCTGTTATAAAGTGAAAACCATACTACATTTTCAGTGAATTGAATGTGGCAAAATTCCATTGAGTCGTTAGATAGCCCCATGGTGTGTGACCTCTCCTCTCAGCTCCAGCTAAGTTCCTCTCTGATTTATCCTCAGTGTAGCATGGCGGAGCGGCTCACAGTGTAGGACAGTGTCAGGCAATCAGTAAAGTTATTGCAGAAATTACACGAGGCTAACAAAGCGTACCCCTGGTACACCAATTACAGGCCCACTGAAGGTCAGGTCTGTGGTTGTGCAGGAGTATAGGAGCTGGGAAGGGAGGGTAAGATGGGGGTATGAGAGTAGGGGAGGAAGGAGATAGGGACACACAAGGTCAACTCTGAGACACACAAGGGGTGTCTGGAGGAACCAAGGTTTTGCAAATTGAGAAAAAAACGAACCATTCACAATTCTTGTTTGAATGTAAAGCATTGGAGAGAACAAACATTGGTAGAGGTATATTGCACTGTATTGATATTAAACAGACTGGAGTATGACAGATGTGGAGGTGTTTCCTACTGTATTACCGGTAGTGTATGCGGTGACTGCCCCGTTGGTGTGCTTGTGTATACAGGTCACACCAATGTTTCTGCTTACCTGCAAATTCTTCCAACACCATTCCTTCCAATGCAGTTTTCTTGTGTGCGTGTATGTTTGTGTGTGTCTGTGCGTGTGTGTGTGCGTGCGTGCGTTCGTGTGTGTGACAGGCACACCAGTGGTGCAGATTACAGTCCTGAGGGATTTAAATAACGTTTTAATGAATCTGCTCACCTGAATTTAATGAGACATGTCCAAGGGCTGTGTGTGTATGTGCGTGTGTGTGTGTGTGTGTGTCTGTGTGTGTGTGTGTGTGTGCCTGCGTGCGTGTGTGCGTGTGTGTGTGTGTGTGTGCATGCGTGTGTAGGTGCGTGCGTAGGTGTGTGTGTGTGTGTGGGTGTTTTTGCAAGTTCACATGTGTGTTCACACATGCACATTATTACTGTATGGGCACTTGGGTGTGTCTGTGTTCATGTGTGCATGCCTGTGACTAACGAAGTTCATTGCTGGACTTCAAATAATTTATCCGCTATCTGCTCTTTTCAGAATTAACATACTATATCTAATGCAATGAGAACACAGTGAAAGAAACAAGATGAACTTGGAACCTTTCCCAATGAAATGCTATTATGTATGAAATGTAATTATATTATTAAAGACTGTCTACCTCTATTATACCAGCTCATACGATCATACACACTACTCAAGATGAACTAGAGTTATTAGAGAGAAAATGAATGTATGGAAATGAATTTCATCTGGCATAAATACCAATATGATTATATAATTACTCAGTGATCAATATGATATTGATTCTACTGCAAACAAGGGATTACAGTTACAGTTGATGTCGGAAGAGTCATCAAAACTTGTTTTTCAACCACTCCACAAACTTCTTGTAAACAAACTATAGTTTTGGCAAGTCAGTTACGACATCTACTTTGTGCATGACACAAGTAATTTGTCCAACTATTGTTTACAGGCAGATTATTTCACTTATAATTCACTGTATCACAATTCCAGTGGGTCAGAAGATGACATACACTAAGTTGACTGTGCCTTTAAACAGCTTTTAAAATTCCAGAAAATTATATCATGGCTTTAGAAGCTTCTGATAGGCTAATTGACATCATTTGAGTCAATTGGATGTGTACCTGTGGATGTATTTTAAGGCCCTACCTTCAAACTCAGTGCCTCTTGACATCATGGGAAAATCAAAAGAAATCAGCCAAGACCTCAGAAAAAAATTGTAGACCTCCGCAAGTCTGGTTCATCCTTGGGAGCAATTTCCAAGTATAAACACCATGGGACCACGCAGCCGTCATACCGCTCAGGAAGGAGACGCATTCTGTCTCCAAGAGATGAACGTACTTTGGTGCGAAAAGTGCAAATAAATCCCAGAACAACAGCAAAGGACCTTGTGAAGATAATGGAGGAAACAGGTACAAAAATATCTATATCCACAGTAAAACGAGTCCTATATCGACATAACCTGAAAGGCCACTCAGCAAGGAAGAAGCCACCGCTCCAAAACTGCCATAAAAAAGCCAGACTACGGTTTGCAACTGCACATGGGGACAAAGATCGTACTTTTTGTAGAAACGTCCTCTGGTCTGATGAAACAAAATAGAACGGTTTGGCCATAATGACCATCGTTATGGTTGGAGGAAAAAGGGGAATGCTTGCAAGCCGAAGAACACCATCCCAACCGTGAAGTACGGGGGTGGCAGCATCATGTTGTGTGGGTGCTTTGTTGCAGGAGGGACTGGTGCACTTCACAAAATAGATGGCATCATGAGGTAGGAAAATTATGTGGATATATTGAAGCAAAATCTCAAGACATCAGTCAGGAAGTTAATGCTTGGTCACAAATGGGTCTTCCAAATGGACAATGATCCCAAGCATACTTCCAAAGTTGTGGCAAAATGGCTTAAGGACAGCAAAGTCAAGGTATTGGAGTGGCCATCACAAAGCCCTGACCTCAATCCCATAGAAAATTTGTGGGCAGAACTGAAAAAGTGTGTGCGACCAAGGAGGCCTACAAACCTGACTCAGTTACACCAGCTCTGTCAGGAGGAATGGGCCAACATTCAACCAACTTATTGTGGGAAGCTTGTGGAAGGCTACCCGAAACGTTTGACCCAAGTTAAACAATTTAAAGTCAGTGCTACCAAAATACTAATTGAGTGTATGTAAACTTCTGACTCACTGGGAATGTGATGAAAGAAATATAGCTGAAATAAATCATTCTCTCTACTATTATTATGACATCTCACATTCTTAAAATAAAGTGGTGATCCTAACTGATCTAAGACAGGGAATTTTTACTAGGATTAAATGTCAGGAATTGTGAAAAACTGAGTTTAAATGTATTTGGCTAAGGTGTTTGTAAACTTCCGACTTCAACTGTACATGTACAGTGGGGCAAAAAAGTATTTAGTCAGCCACCAATTGTGCAAGTTCTCCCACTTAAAAAGATGAGAGAGGCCTGTAATTTTCATCATAGGTACACTTCAACTATGACAGACAATATGAGGAAAAAAATCCAGAAAATCACATTGTAGGATTTTTTATGAATTTATTTGCAAATTATGGTGGAAAATAAGTATTTGGTCAATAACAAAAGTTTATCTCAATACTTTGTTATATACCCTTTGTTGGCAATGACAGAGCTCAAACGTTTTCTGTAAGTCTTCACAAGGTTTTCACACACTGTTGCTGGTATTTTGGCCCATTCCTCCATGCAGATCCATGGTCCCAGCTCTCTGCAGGTCATTCACTAGGTCCCCCCGTGTGGTTCTGGGATTTTTGCTCACCGTTCTTGTGATCATTTTGACCCCACGGGGTGAGATCTTGCGTGGAGCCCCAGATCGAGGGAGATTATCAGTGGTCTTGTATGTCTTCCATTTCCTAATAATTGCTCCCACAGTTGATTTCTTCAAACCAAGCTGCTTACCTATTGCAGATTCAGTCTTCCCAGCCTGGTGCAGGTCTACAATTTTGTTTCTGGTGTCCTTTGACAGCTCTTTGGTCTTGGCCATAGTGGAGTTTGGAGTGTGACTGTTTGAGGTTGTGGAAAGGTGTCTTTTATACTGGTAACAAGTTCAAACAGGTGCCATTAATACAGGTAACGAGTGGAGGACAGAGGAGCCTCTTAAAGAAGAAGTTACAGGTCTGTGAGAGCCAGAAATCTTGCTTGTTTGTAGGTGACCAAATACTTATTTTCCACCATAATTTGCAAATAAATTCATAGAAAATCCTACAATGTGATTTTCTGGATTTTCTTTTCTAATTTTGTCTGTCATAGTTGAAGTGTACCTATGATGAAAATTACAGGCCTCTCTCATCTTTTTAAGTGGGAGAACTTGCACAATTGGTGGCTGACTAAATACTTTTTTGCCCCACTGTATATATATGGTATATGTCAATCTAGCAAACCAAACAACTTTCAAAACAATGTTTATGGTTCATTTCTAGCTTGTTAGAATGTGTAAACGGTACTGTGAAATGGTTACTTGCAGTGTCGTCTTTTGTTTAGACATGTAGCTAGCTAGCTAGCTAGCTAAACAATAAACCACAATCCCAACTCATAACGTTACTACCCTGCATGAATCTACAGGTAGCTAAAGCTAACCAACTAGCTATGTTCAATGTTAGCTAGTTAGCTAATATTAGGCTATAACTAGCAAATCAAATGGCTCTGAGATATGAATAACATTACTACACAGATCATACACGTAACGTTAGCTAGCGAGCCAGCCACTACACTGGTAACTCATTGTATAAAAGCAATAGTACACACAAGTCCATATGTTATGACATTTTTATCATGGCTGTAGTGGTCTACACCACTCTGCTTCGCCTCATGACCACATCACAGGCATGATAAAAATGTCATAACACATGGACTTCAGTGTACTATTGCTTTTATACAATTAATTACCAGTATTAAAAAGCAAGATTCCTTCCCAAACCATACATTTTTCAACAAAACGTGATGCTGCATTCACAAACATTGGTTGTTGGGGGCAATTTTTGGCGTTCTCTGTTCTTTAGTTCTATTCGTATTGACTATGGCCTCTCGTATTATTGGTTAAATGTCCTCTAGACTGGGAAAGATATTGTAAAATTTGCAATCACGCACCTGTTTTTCCCATTTTTACAGTGTAGTATACACCATATTGACATTGTTCGGCAAACATGTTATATTTTTCCACTTGTTGGAATACATAGTAATGCAGTGTTAACTGAATCAGAAACTAGTTTGTACAGTGCTCTATATCTCAGTTGCCATCCTTAGAGCCTTACTCATCCATTCTATCAGTCAGTTATTGTGATTCTTTAATGGAGTGATGTGGCAGGAGGTGCACTGCGGTCTGCTCGGTGGTCCACCTGGAGAACATGGCAGAGCCTCATCTGGGAAGTAGGTGTCTCTTTATCAGAGGGAATATGATGATCCCAGTATATACCATCAGAGAATAAGTGAGTACTTCCGGCGCCGACAGAGATGGCCACCTCGCTTCGCGTTCCTAGGAAATTATGCAGTATTTTGTTTTTTTACGTGTTATTTATTACATTGGTACCCCAGGTAATCTTAGGTTTTATTACATACAGTCGGGAGGAACTACTGGATATAAGAGCAACGTCAACTCACCATCATTACGACCAGGAATACGACTTTCCCGAAGCGGATCCTGTGTTTTGCCCACCACCCGGGACAATGGATCGGATCCCAGCTGGCGAACCAATACAACGACGCCGTAAAAGGGGCAGACGAAGCGGTCTTCTGGTCAGGCTCCGGAGACGGGCACATCGCGCACCGCTCCCGAGCATACTATTCACCAATGTCCAGTCTCTTGACAACAAGGTTGATGAAATCCGAACAAGGGTAGAATTCCAGGGAGACATCAGAGACTGTAACGTTCTTTGCTTCACGGAAACATGGCTCACTCGAGACACGCTATCGGAGTCGGTACAGCCAGCTGGTTTCTTCACGCATCGCGCCGACAGAAACAAACATCTTCTTGGTAAGAAGAGGGGCGGGGGGGTATGCCTTATGATTAACGAGACGTGGTGTGATCATAACAACATACAGGAACTCAAGTCCTTCTGTTCACCTGACTTAGAATTACTCACAATCAAATGTCGACCGCATTATCTACCAAGAGAATTCTCTTTGATTATAATCACAGCCGCATATATTCCCCCCCAAGCAGACACATCGATGGCCCTGAACGAACTTTATTTGACTCTATGTAAACTGGAAACCACATATCCTCAGGCTGCATTCATTGTAGCTGGGGATTTTAAGAAGGCTAATCTGAAAACAAGACTCCCTAAATTCTATCAGCATATCGATTGTGCTACCAGGGCTGGTAAAACCCTGGGTCATTGTTATTCTAACTTCCGCGACGCATATAAGGCCCTCCCCCGCCCTCCTTTCAGAAAAGCTGACCACGACTCCATTTTGTTGCTTTCAGCCTATAGACAGAAACTAAAACAGGAAGCTCCCGCTCTCAGGTCGGTTCAACGCTGGTCCACCAATCTGATGCCACGCTTCAAGATTGCTTTGATCACGTGGATTGGGATATGCTCCGCATTGCGTCAAACAACAACATTGACGAATACGCTGATTCGGTGAGCAAGTTCATTAGCAAGTGCATTGGCGATGTCGTACCCACAGCAACTATTAAAACATTCCCCAACCAGAAACCGTGGATTGATGGCAGCATTCGCGCGAAACTGAAAGCGCGAACCACTGCTTTTAACCAGGGCAAGGTGACCGGAAACATGACCGAATACAAACAGTATAGCTATTCCCTCCGCAAGGCAATCAAACAAGCTAACCGTCAGTATAGAGACAAAGTAGAGTCGCAATTCAATGGCTCAGACACAAGAGGTATGTGGCAGGGTCTACAGTCAATCACGGATTACAAAAAGAAAACCAGCCCTGTCGCAGACCAGGATGTCTTGCTCCCAGACAGACTAAACAACTTCTTTGCTCGCTTTGAGGACAATACAGTGCCACTGACACGGCCCACTACCAAAACCTGCGGACTCTCCTTCACTGCAGCCGACGTGAGTAAAACATTTAAACGTGTTAACCCTCGCAAGGCTGCAGGCCCAGACGGCAGAGAGACTAGTCAAGGACCATATCACCTCCACCCTACCTGACACCCTAGACCCACTCCAATGTGCTTACCGCCCCAATAGGTCCACAGACGACGCAATCGCAACCACACTGCACACTGCCCTAACCCATCTGGACAAGAGGAATACCTACGTGAGAATGCTGTTCATCGACTACAGCTCAGCATTTAACACCATAGTACCCTCCAAACTCGTCATCAAGCTCGAGACCCTGGGTCTCGACCCCGCCCTGTGCAACTGGGTACTGGACTTCCTGACGGGCCGCCCCCAGGTGGTGAGGGTAGGATACAACATCTCCACCCCGCTGATCCTCAACACTGGGGCCCCACAAGGGTGCGTTCTGAGCCCTCTCCTGTACTCCCTGTTCACCCACGACTGCGTGGCCATGCACGCCTCCAACTCAATCATCAAGTTTGCAGACGACACTACAGTGGTAGGCTTGATTACCAACAACGACGAGACGGCCTACAGGGAGGAGGTGAGGGCCCTCGGAGTGTGGTGTCAGGAAAATAACCTCACACTCAACGTCAACAAAACAAAGGAGATGATCGTGGACTTCAGGAAACAGCAGAGGGAGCACCCCCCTATCCACATCGACGGGACAGTAGTGGAGAGGGTAGAAAGTTTTAAGTTCCTCGGTGCCTCTTCAACCTCAGGAGGCTGAAGAAATTTGGCTTGTCACCAAAAGCACTCACAAACATTTACAGATGCACAATCGAGAACATCCTGTCGGGCTGTATCACCGCCTGGTACGGCAACTGCTCCGCCCACAACCGTAAGGCTCTCCAGAGGGTAGTGAGGTCTGCACAACGCATCACCGGGGGCAAACTACCTGTCCTCCAGGACACCTACACCACCCGATGTCACAGGAAGGCCATAAAGATCATCAAGGACAACAACCACCCGAGCCACTGCCTGTTCACCCCGCTATCATCCAGAAGGCGAGGTCAGTACAGGTGCATCAAAGCAGGGACCGAGAGACTGAAAAACAGCTTCTATCTCAAGGCCATCAGACTGTTAACTTCTTGCGACTACAGGGGGTGCTGTTCCGAATTAGCATTTTGTCGTCTCCAAATTAAACTGCCTAGTACTCAATTCTTGCTCGTACAATATGCATATTATTAATTCTATTGGAAAGAAAACACTTTCTAGTTTCATACAAAGTTGGAATGATGTCTGTGGGTGACCCAGAACTCTTTCTACAGCGAAATCCATGACAGACAGTGAAAGGTCTGAGAGCGAAGCTCTGGTTTCAGATCAGTTTTTAAGGTCTCTGTCTATCCTATGGAACGACACGAACTGCACCCGCCTTCCCCTGGATGTCAGTAACCAATGAGAAGTGGAATGGGCCTTCTCCGTAGCTCTCAGAGGTTATAAAAGACCAAGGAGTGAGAGTAGCCCCCCTTTCGACGCTCGCCCTTACGCAGGAAGGGACCTCCGGACGCCATTTTCACAGGCTCGGTTATCAACTTGAAATGTATCCGTCTGTAATTTAATTCGATATAGGACTTAGAAACATCATAAGGTAGTTAATTTAAACCGTTTTATAGGAAATTATATCCGTTTAGTGCGATTTTGAGGAATTTCTTTGTTGTGCACTCTGAAACTTTGGACACGTTTTGAGGTCCCGTTCGATCGTTAGTGGATATTTCGAAGGACAGAGGACATCTATCGACCAAAAGACGTTTATAACATAGAAAGGATACATTGCCCAAGAATATGATGGAAGAACAGCTCATAGTAAGCAATATTTAATATGATAAATTGTTGTTCTGTCGAAATATTTTAAACGCATATTTCGCCATTTTGTTTGGTGTAGCTTCACTTGGCGAACCCTGTATTGAAAAGTAAGGATAATTTTACAAATGTAAATCAGCGGTTGCATTAAGAACTAATTTGTCTTTCGATTCCTGTCAACCCTGTATTTTTTAGTCAAGTATATGATTAGCTTTCAATTAAACTAGATCACTCTGATAGATGACGTCAGACATATTGAGGCTTGATTTCCTAGTATTTTTATTGTGTAACCACGGTTTTGTATGGCTAAATATGCACCTTTTCGAACAAACTGTATATGTATGTTGTAAAATGATGTTACAGGAGTGTCATCGGAAGAATTCTGAGAAGGTTAGTGAAAAAATTAATATCTTTTGGCGATGTTGACGTTATAGCGCTCTTTGGCTGGAATCGATGCTCTGGTAACGTTTGCACATGTAGTATGCTAACTTATCGATTTATTGTGTTTTCGCTGAAAAACGCTTAGAAAATCTGAAATATGGTCTGAAATCACAAGAACTGGGTCTTTCCATTGCTATGCTTTGTCTATTTTTATGAAATGTTTTATGATGAGTAAATTGGTCATACACGTTGCTCTATCTAGTAATTCTAGTCGATTTGTGATGGTCGGTGCAATTGTAAACTGTGATTTCTACCTGAAATATGCACTTTTTTCTAACAAAAACTATCCTATACCATGAATATGTTATCAGACTGTCATCTGATGGTTTTTTTTATAGGTTATTGGCTATCAATATCTTAGTTGAGCCGAATTGGTGATAGCACCTGAAGGAGTAAGAAACTGATGGAGTTAGAATAGTGGTGTCTTTTGCTAACGTGGTTAGCTAATAGATTTACATATTTTGTCTTCCCTGTAAAACATTTTAAAAATCTGAAATGGTGGCTTTATTCACAAGATCTGTATCTTTCATCTGGTGTCTTGGACTTGTGATTTAATGATATTTAGATGCTACTATCTACTTGTGAAGCTATGCTAGCTATGCTAATCAGTGTGTGGGGGGTGGGGGGTGATCCCGGATACGGGGTTGAGGTTCGGTAAAAGTTAAACAGCCACCACTAACATTGAGTGGCTGCTGCCATACATGTAAAAAATGTATCACTAGCCACTTTAAACAATGCCACTTAATATAATGTTTACATACCCTACATTACGCATCTCATATGTATATACTGTACTCTATACCACCTACTGCATCTTGCCATCTTTATGTAATACATGTATCACTAGCCACTTTAAACAATGCCACTTAATATAATGTTTACATACCCTACATTACTCATCTCATATGTATATACTGTACTCTATACCATCTACTGCATCTTGCCATCTTTATGTAATACATGTATCACTAGCCACTTTAACTTTTACCGAACCTCAACCCCGGATCCGGGATCACCCCCCACCCCCCCCCACACTGATTAGCATCGCTAGCATAGCGTCACAATTAAATAGTAGCATCTAAATATCATTAAATCACAAGTCCAAGACACCAAATGAAAGATACAGATCTTGTGAATAAAGCCACCATTTCAGATTTTTAAAATGTTTTACAGGGAAGACAAAATATGTAAATCTATTAGCTAACCCCGTTAGCAAAAGACACCACTTTTCTAACTCCATCAGTTTCTTACTCCATCAGGTGCTATCACCAATTCGGCCAAATAAAGATATTGATAGCCACTAACCAAGAAAAAACCTCATCAGATGACAGTCTGATAACATATTTATTGTATAGGATAGGTTTTGTTAGAAAAATTTGCATATTTCAGGTAGAAATCATAGTTTACAATTGCACCCACCATCACAACTCGACTAGAATAAATACAGAGAGCAACGTGTATTACCTAATTACTAATCATAAAACATTTCTTAAAAATACACAGCTCACAGCAATGGAAAGACACAGATCTTGTGAATTCAGACAATATTTCAGATTTTCTAAGTGTTTTACAGCGAAAACACAATAAATCGTTATATTAGCATACCACATATGCAAACGTTACCCGAGCATTGATTCAAGCCAAAGAGAGCGATATCGTTATCATCGCCAAAATATATTAATTTTTTCACTAACCTTCTCAGAATTCTTCCGATGACACTCCTGTAACATCATATTACAACATACATATAGAGTTTGTTCGAAAATGTGCATATTTAGCCACATACAATGACATACAATGACAATACTAGCAAAACTAGCCTGAAAATGTCGGGCGCCATCTTTCACAGTGATCTTGTCTCATGGATAACTATTCATAAACTTGACTAAAAAAATATAAGTTGGACAGCTATCGAAAGACAAATTAGTTCTTAATGCAATCGCTGAATTACATTTCTAAAATTATCCTTACTGTGCAATACAGGGTTCGCCAAGCGAAGCTATACCAAACAAAATGGCGGAATATGGGTTTAACATTTTTCGACAGAACAACGATTTATCATCTTAAATATTTCTTACTATGAGGTGATCTTCCATCAGAATCTTGGGCAATGTATCCTTTCTTGGGTCTAATCTTCTTTTGGTCGAAAGATGTCCTCTTGTCCGTCGAAATGCCCACTAACGTTCGACCGGGACCCCGAAACGTGCCCGGCGCTTCAAAGTGCATCACATAGAAATGCCTCAAAATTGCACTAAACGGATATAAATTGCTATAAAACGGTTTAAATTAACTACCTTATGATGTTTTTAACACCTATAACGAGTAAAAACATGACCGGCGATATATTACTGGCTAAACAACAGCTTGGAAAGAGAGCAGGTCCGACGTCCATCGTGCGTCAGGCGCAGGGAGCAAAAGAACGGTACATCCGGTCTTTGGTGTTTTATACAGGCCCTGATTGCGCAATCGACTCCATTCAAATTGTCACCACTTACTGACATCTAGAGGAAGGCGTGGGCAGTGTTTGTATCCTCATAGGATTTACAGGGACTTTAAAACTGACCTGGGACCAGAGGCCAACATTTCTGAAATCTCACTCCCTATCAGGAAAAGTGCTGTAGAATGAGTTCTGTTCCACTCAGAGACATAATTCAAACGGCTATAGAAACTAGAGAGTGTTTTCTATCCAATAATAACAATAATATGCATATTGTACGAGCAAGAATTGAGTACTAGGCAGTTTAATCTGGAGAGCAAATTATGCTAATGCGAAACAGCACCCCCTATAGTGGCAAGAAGTTAAACAATGCCACTTAATATAATGTTTACATACCCTACATTACTCATCTCATATGTATATACTGTACTCGATACCATCTACTGCATCTTGCCTATGCCGTTCTGTACCATCACTCATTCATATATCTTTACGTACATATTCTTCATCCCTTTACACTTGTGTGTATAGGGTAGTTGTTGTGAAATTGTTAGGTTAGATTACTCGTTGGTTATTACTGCATTGTCGGAACTAAAAGCACAAGCATTTCGCTACACTCGCATTAACATCTGCTAACCATGTGTATGTGACAAATTAAATTTGATTTGATTTTGTTAGATTTTTGTCGCTTGCAAAAGGGTATTTGATTAGCGTCTGACTACTGTTTTGGGGCATGAGTGAAGTTTATTTCATTTATAATTCTAATGTGAATTTAAAGTGATATCAACCCGAATTTTAACTATGACATTGGATTTAGGTTAAGAGTTGGGGGGGAAAAATACAACATTTCCCAAAATTAATGTGCATTGATATCTTTTTGCAGTTCCAATCAGTTTTTCACATTGATTTAACATCGTCAGATAGAAAATCAAATAATATTTTTGTTGAAATGAAACAATGTTGATTCATTAAGCTTGTGTCCAGTGGGATGTCTGTGTGTCTGTGTTTGTCTGTGGTATCAAAAGGTTAGAGAGAAGAGGTCAGGATTAGGGTCTATATTAAGCCCCTTTGTTAAAGAGATTTTCCCTGCATACCCTTTCCTTCTATGGCTCTGTAGCTCTCTTCTTCTGAATGTACAGCCATGGGGTCAGACAAGGTCAAGGTAATCAAGTCCCAACATAGTCAAGGTCTTCAGAATGGTAGATCTGTGATTGCCACTCATGGGCTAAATGACATAGCCCCGTAAAGGACTACCATTATCATCATTACCTCAATGGGCCGGCACATCATTCCTCCTTAAAAGAATGAAAGGGAGAGAGAGAGAGAGTGAGAGAGAAAGAAGGAGTGAGAGGGATGGGGGCTACGCGTACCCAAGGAGACTGTCCAAGGGAGACGTCGCCAACAAAATGAGTGTTCCTGATTTAATGTCATATCCTTTCTTAGGGTCAAAGGTCATTTGTATAGCTTCAGTACACGCCATCATTGTTTGTGTTAGTGTGTTTGCCCTACCTTTCTATGTTTCCAGTTTCCTTGTCTAGCAAGTATGAATGACCAAACACACACACAGAATAGATCATTAAGCATGCACACACACTGTACAGTAGATAAGCCCTCTCCTCCAGCCAGCCAAACACAATGGTCTGTTTCCAGCTTTTGTTTTGTTTGTTCTCCTTCATTTGTGTTGGTATTTATCACACTAAAGGATGCAAAACCTCCGCCTTGTCTAGAATAACCAGAGTCATTTACAATCATTTACATGAACAAAAACTGAATTTTACCATTACAATAAACCCAGACAATGCAACGTTTCCTTTATCGCTCATTTCTCCTCAGCAGATGAACAGTGGTACATAGGAAACCATTGTTCTGTGTCAAACCATGCACCGACACAATTAGCTCCCCTCCACTTACTGTATTAGATAATGAGAAGATGCTGATAAGCTCCTCAATACAATCTGCTCCCCATTGGCTAATCCACATCATTCCCCATTGTGTAGATCACAATGAAGCTGTATTACTGCTCATTCACCACCGCATTCAAGCTCTACACTGATTTACACACGTACAATAGACACACAAGACACATAGAAACACAAACACACACACACAGTCACACACACACTTACCGTATATCACTCGCCAATATTGGAGAACGTGGCAATTCCAATTCAATCCAGTCATGAATACAGATTGTATCTGTGTAGTGTTTCTTTCGACATGGGTACGTTCCTCAAGCTCCTCATTGAAGCTTGGCACAAAGTGACGTTTTGCCATTTGGAAGAGATGCTCACAGATGCGGAGGCAACCAATGGACACATGAGGGTGAGGAGTTCAGAGTCCAATAAGGATGTGATTGTGGGACAGATTATGACATTGGTCTGGGTGATTCTTTAACTGTGGTGGTTGATTACAAGTAATTAGAGCACACACACACACACACACACACACACCCACACACACACACACACACACACACACACACACACACACACACACACACACACACACACACACACACACACACACACACACACACACACACACACACACACACACACACACACACACACACACACACTGACATCCAAATATGCACACCTCCTCTCACACACTGTGGACAATGGACACTTTGTTCCTCAATGTCTGATACGACTGGCCATAGAATGTTTTATGGATTACCATCCCATTTCAACCATGATCCCCATAAAGAAAATACATCTCCTACTTTGCTCATCCCATTCACTCTACATCCAGACAGTATGTTATTGAATTCTACTGGCGTTTAGGCCCGTAATGAGAAGCAGAAAAGCACCTTTATATTGAAGCTATGTGCCCTACCTCTCTCCATTTCTACGACTTGCTTTAATAAATTACTGTCCAATAAGAACTTTTATGATCTTGGCATATGTTGCCTTTTATAGGTGAAAATAATTGCGTTCCCGGATCACCATGTCCATTCTGAACATGAGAATGAGACTAGCAGAGCCCACAAAATGAGATAGTTTCACAGTGCCTGCACAAGTCCTTCTCATTTGGGTCGTTACACCTCCCCCTCCCCCCTTCTTCTCAGTTTCCTGGCATACCTCCAAAACCCCCCATTGCCACGTTCACCCTCACTCAAGCCTACAAAGGTCTGTACTAGCATGCCAACATGCACACATAAACCCCCATGCACAAGCACACAAACACACACAAGCATGGACACACACATGCATGCACGGACACACACACACACACATACACCACCCTACCCACACTCTGGCTGTTGGGTTGCCATTGAAGTGTGACAGAAGGCACTTGGCAGGTGACACGCACACTCGATGTTATCAGGTCAGGGCCAGAGATTCAGCCACCAGAGTGATGAGAGACTGTCACTCGCACATTGTTTATCTACGCTGCAGGGTGCAGGGGGAGAGAGAGGGGGAATGAGAGAAAGAAAGAGAAAGGCTTCTACTCTGCCATATATCACTCTATGGGTGAAAGGGAGGAGGGAGAGAGAGAGAGAGAGGGAGAGAGATAGATATCTTTCTCACAGTGAAATTAGAAATAACCAAAAACCTCAATGTCATTCTTTGAAAATTAGAACGTTAATGATTTACCTTAAATGATTTACCTTAAATATCATATTGAAAACCCAGATGTTGTGATACTGGTTGCTGCTAAACTTCCATCTCCACTTAGTTGTGAGCAGAGCAGAGAGGACTCATTGGAAGCATCACTCAACAGAGGTGCTCTTCAATCATTTGGAGAAATGTCTGCCGGAGCGGCACGGCAAATTGATGTGGCTTTGTTATCGGGCCGATTGATTACACCTAGGGGTATACTGAAATAACTAATTGAATGTGTCCTCTCGTAAGCGATTTATTTAAACTTACAAACACACCCAATCACCACCCCCCTCCTCCCTCTTCTCAGCTGTGAGTGGCTTTTAATGAATGAAGACTCTGATAACCTTCACACAACCATTAGCAAGGAGGGAGGTGGGGAGGGTGGGGGAGGAGTAATCTTATTGATTAGCTTCAAAATACTATGTTCAAACATCCCCATCCGTCTCTGGCTGATGACATGCTGTATAGTGACAAAAGCAACAAACAGCAGTAGCAGTGGCTTGATAGCTTGGGTGGGGAATGGTGCTTGCAACAGCAAGGTTGTGGGTTTGATTCTCGCTGGGGCCACATACTGTACACTAAGGATGAGAGCTTCACTGAAATGTGACCCAGTCTCAATAGTGCCTGACTATTGATACAATCAAACACAATTTGAGAGAGAGATAGAGATAGAGAGAGAGAACCCATTGATTTGGATATGAGGTCCCCAGCCACCCTGGCCTCTCAGGTCCCTGGAGAAGGAGCATTCAGCCAAATCAAAGTATATTGGTCACTTACACATATTTAGCAGATGTTATAGCGGATGTAGCAAAATCCTCCTAGCTCCAACAGTGCAGTAATAACAATACAAAACAATACACACAAATCCCCCAAATTAAAAGAAAGGATTGAGAAATATAGAAATATTAGAACGAGTAATGCTTGTGTCCGTAATATAAATGTAAACGATGGGATGTATAGAGATTATGGACAGTATATTGATTGAAAGGGTGTGTACAGCAGAAGTTAAATAGGATAGGCATTGAATACAATATATACATATGAAGTGGGTAAAACAGTATGTAACATTGTTAAAGTGACCAGTGTTCAGTGATAATGTACATGTTACGTTCCCCAGTTTTCTGTGTTGTGGTATGTATTTGAGTGTGTGTTTCAGGAGATAGCTTCCTGAGTTCTCCATGGCTAATTGATAATTGGAGAGCTGACCACGCCCCCTCGTCAAGAAGCAGCTGACACTAATTACCTTTGCCACCTGAGGAATATAAAAGCCAGTGTTCTGTTCAGGAAAAGGGATCTTTTTGTGGAGGGAGAGAAATCATTAGAGAGAGAAGATTTTGGAAAGATTGGAGAGAGAGAGATCCTTGCTTGAGAATTTGATTGTGATAAAGTGTTGGTTGTTTCTCAGAGATTTGGTATGTACTATATAAGTTGTTGCTGAGGGAGCTGATTGGTTATGTCTTATGTGTTATAGGACGCACTGTTTTGATTATTGAAATTGTTTGTTAATAATTGTTCTGTTTCATTTGTTCCCAGGGGGGAAGGAGAAGGCACTTTGGGAGTGCTTAGGCAAGAGGCCCGCGGGCATACATATACCCGTAGTATATTCATTGTCTAGGCACACTAGGTAAGACCTGGGCGGACCACCCCCTGTATTTTGGTTAGGGCACCAGGTGGTGCTAAGATAGGTAAGTGGTGGGTAGGCAGGTTAGATAGGAAAGGGGGAAGTTTTGATATTTACTTTCTTTGCTTTGGTTCCGTCCAGCCCCTTTTCCCCATATTACCGTAAGGAAATAAATCCTAGTAACGGTAAAATCTGCCTTTGTCGTCCTTACTCACGCCTACAGTCCATACCTCTTACACTTCACAGGGAGTTGAGTTGCAGCAGGGAGTTGCGTTCCCTCTTCTCAGAGGCGTGCGTAACATAATGGGGGCTCATCCGGGATTCCATTAAACCCACCGGACCCTGCTGCACTGAGCTCTCTGTGGTTAGTGATTGAGGTGTGATGGTAGATTGTGAGTTTGGATGACTTGTTTAGTTTGTGTGTTCAGTATATTGCTGTGTACAAGATGGCTGCCTCAGCCATCTCCAAGTTTATTGAAGCGCCCTCTATTGATTGTTTGTTGAGGTTTCGGAAAGTAGACCTTTTAGCTATAGCTGACCATTATGGATTCATTATCCCTGAGAAAGCCCTGAAGGCTGAGCTTTTGGTGCTAGTCAGGGAGGGATTAGAAAGAGAAAGAATTCTCTCATTGCAAGGAGAGGAGACGGGTAGACCTTCCGATGCCAAGTCGGAGGACAGGGCGAAGGAAGGGGTTGCTCGTACCCCCTTTGCATTGCCTCGATTCGATCCTTTATCTTCTGCTTCAGGTCGTTCAGACGGGACCGCTAGGCTGAAGGTGAGGCTGGCCCGGTTAAAAATGGAGCAACAAGATAAGGAGAGACAGATGCATTTTGATCTTGAAATTAGGAAAATAGAAGCCGACAAGGAGGTGAGGATCCGACAACTGGAGCTAGATGCTGGCTCCAGTGCGACTCCACAAGCTGCTCATCATCAAGCCCACTTCGATGTGAGTAAAAATATAGCTTTAGTCCCACCATTCCGAGAGTCGGAAGTTGATTCCTATTTCTCTGCGTTTGAGCGTGTGGCCGCTGCGCTACATTGGCCACTCAAGGTTTGGCCGCTCCTGTTACAATGTAAATTGTCTGGGAAAGCCCAGGAAGTAGTAGCTGCTCTCTCCCTGGAAGACAGTTTACACTACGAAACAGTTAAAACTACCGTGTTGCGGGCTTATGAGTTGGTGCCTGAAGCTTATAGACAGCGCTTCAGGAACCACAAGAAACCCTCTCACCGTACTTTTGTTGAGTTTGCTAGGGACAAAGAGTCTCTGTTTAATCGATGGTGTTCAGCCAGCAAAGCTAACACATTTGCTGATATTCGGGAGTTGATGCTGTTGGAGGATTTTAAAAGCAACCTCCCTGATAGAATTGTAGTTCATTTAAATTAACAGAAAGTGGTGACTTTGGCCCAGGCAGCAGTGTTGGCAGATGAGTACGCTTTGACACACAAAACTGTCTTTGGTGCACCTCGTTTTGAAGGTAGACTGATTATGTCGTCAGTGCCTCGTTCAGGTCGCTTTTCCTCTGACAAGTCTTTTCATGAAATCCGTGAATGTTTTTACTGTCACCAAAAGGGTCACGTGATTGCGGACTGCCCAGTTTTGAAAAATAAACCGAAACAGTCCCAGTCACCGTCCCCAAAAAGGAAAAGTTTGGGTTTAGTCAAGTCTTTGGCTCGTCCGTTGGTCCGAGGTATTGATTCGGCATTTGAGAAACCGGATCCTGTCTATGCTCCGTTTATCTCTGCCGGTTGTGTTTCCTTAACTGGAGAACAAGCTGATCAAAAGCCAATTAAAATCTTACGAGACACTGGGGCAGCACAGTCAGTAATCATTACTGATGCTTTACCCTGGTCTCCTGAAACATATTGTGGCTCGCATGTCATATTACAGGGGATAGAGACAAAAACAGTACCTGTACCATTACACTGGGTCCACTTAGTGTCAGACTTGGTATCAGGACGTTTCCGTGTTGGTGTAGTGTCTACACTGCCAGTAAAAGGAGTCACATTGCTACTAGGGAATGATATTGCTGGTGGTAACGTTACTCCTGTGTTAGAGGTAGTAGACAACCCAGAAATCAGAATTGCAGATGAGAAATTGGTTCAAGCATTTCCCCATGTTTTTCCTGCTTGTGTGTTAACGAGGGCACAATCTCGCAAGCTTGGCGACGTGGTGGATTTGGCTAGTTCCATTTTTGAGAATGTTGAAGTAGAAGACAATGCATCGAGTATTCCTTCTGCAAGTCCGACAGTTTTTACAGGAGTAAAAACTAAGGCAGGGGACTGCGAAATCGCGCCCCAATTACATGACATTCTTTTGTCTGTCACCCCTGAGAAGGTGATTGAATGTCAAAAAGGAGACACCAGTCTTCGCAAGTGTTTTGCTTCGGTAATTTCCATAGGGGAAGCTAAAACTAGAGAGACTGCCTACTTTATGGAAGCAGGAGTTTTGATGCGTAACTGGGCAGCTCATGACACCGTTAATGACTGGAGTGAAGTGTGTCAAGTGGTTGTTCCTACACCGTTCCGACAGCAGGTGCTGTCACTCGCCCATGACCAGGCGTGGTCTGGACATTTGGGGATTACAAAGACCTATAACCGAGTCCTTCGACATTTTTTCTGGCCAGGTTTGAAGTCTGATGTGGTCCAATTTTGTAAAACATGTCACATATGTCAACTCACTGGGAAAGCGAATCAAACAGTTCCTAGAGCACCGCTCTGCCCGATTCCTGTGGTGGGGGAACCGTTTGAAAGAGTGATAGTTGATTGTGTAGATCCATTGCCGAAAACCAGGTCAGGTAACAAGTTCTTACTAGATATAATGTACAGATAGCCTATGTGAAGGGCTCGGCGAATGTGGTTGCTGACGCTCTATCACGGGTTTACTAACTGGGGAAGTGTTGGTTTTTGTTATTACAAACTGTATGTTTGCAAATTTTGTGGTGGGCGTGTTACGTTCCCCAGTTTTCTGTGTTGTGGTATGTATTTGAGTGTGTGTTTCAGGAGATAGCTTCCTGAGTTCTCCATGGCTAATTGATAATTGGAGAGCTGACCACGCCCCCTCGTCAAGAAGCAGCTGACACTAATTACCTTTGCCACCTGAGGAATATAAAAGCCAGTGTTCTGTTCAGGAAAAGGGATCTTTTTGTGGAGGGAGAGAAATCATTAGAGAGAGAAGATTTTGGAAAGATTGGAGAGAGAGAGATCCTTGCTTGAGAATTTGATTGTGATAAAGTGTTGGTTGTTTCTCAGAGATTTGGTATGTACTATATAAGTTGTTGCTGAGGGAGCTGATTGGTTATGTCTTATGTGTTATAGGACGCACTGTTTTGATTATTGAAATTGTTTGTTAATAATTGTTCTGTTTCATTTGTTCCCAGGGGGGAAGGAGAAGGCACTTTGGGAGTGCTTAGGCAAGAGGCCCGCGGGCATACATATACCCGTAGTATATTCATTGTCTAGGCACACTAGGTAAGACCTGGGCGGACCACCCCCTGTATTTTGGTTAGGGCACCAGGTGGTGCTAAGATAGGTAAGTGGTGGGTAGGCAGGTTAGATAGGAAAGGGGGAAGTTTTGATATTTACTTTCTTTGCTTTGGTTCCGTCCAGCCCCTTTTCCCCATATTACCGTAAGGAAATAAATCCTAGTAACGGTAAAATCTGCCTTTGTCGTCCTTACTCACGCCTACAGTCCATACCTCTTACACTTCACAGGGAGTTGAGTTGCAGCAGGGAGTTGCGTTCCCTCTTCTCAGAGGCGTGCGTAACAGTACATAGGGCAGCAGTCTCTAAATGCAGGGTTGAGTCCCGGGTGGTAGCCGGCTAGTAATGGTGACTAAAGTTCAGGGCAGGGTACTAGTGGCCTGGAGATGCAGGCTGTTTTTTTCCTTTGTTTTTTTAATTCACCTGTACTGTCTCCACCTTTGATGGTACCGGGGTGAACAGGCTGTGGCTCGGGTGGCTGAGGTCCTTGATGATCTTCTTGGCCTTCCTGTGGCACAGGGTGCTGTCGATGCAGGGCAGACAGTGTGCCCCCAGTGATGCATTGGGCTGACCGCACCACCCTCTGGAGAGCCTTGCTATTGCGGACGGTGCAATTGCGGTACCAGGCGGTGATACAGCCCGACAATGGTGCATCTGTAGAAGTTTGTGAGGGTCTTAGGGGCCAACACACATTTCTTCAGCCTCCTGTTGCACCTGCTTCACCACACTGTCTGTGTGGATGGACCATTTCAGTTTTTCTGTGATGTGCATGCCAGGGAACTTCTCCACTGCGATCCAGTTGATGTTGATGGGGGCGTGCTCCATCTCCTGAAGTCCACAATCAGCTCCTTAGTTTTGTTCACCTTGAGGGAGATGTTATTTTCCTGGCACCACTCCGCAAGGGCCCTCACCTCCTCCCTGTAGGCTGTCTCATTGTGTTGGTGATCTACCACTGTTGTACCGTCTGCAAACTTGATGAATGAGTTGGAGACGTGCGTATCCACACAGTCATGGGTGAACAGGGAGTACAGAAGGGGGCTGAGCATGCACCCTTGTGGGGCCGCCGTGTTGAGGATCAGTGTAGCGGAGGTGTTGTTTGCCTACCTTCACCAACTGGGGGCGGCCTGTCAAGAAGTCCAGGACCCAGTTGCACAGGGCGGGGTTCAGACCCAGGGCCCTGAGCTTAGTGATGAGCTTGGAAGGTACTATGTTGTTGAAGGCTGAGCTGTCGTCAATGAACAGCATTCTTACATAGGTATTCCTCTTGTTCAGATGGGATAGGGCAGTGTGCAGTGAGATGGTGATTGCATCATCCATGGATCTTTCTTGGCGGTATGCACATTGTAGTGGGTCTAGGGTGTCGGGTAAAGTGGAGGTGATGTGATCCTAAACTAGCCTCTCAAAGCATTTCATGATGACAGAAGTGGGTGCTTTGGGGCAATAGTAATTTATATCCGTTACCTTCGCTTTCTTGGGTATAGGAACAATGGTAGACATCTTGAAGCAAGTTGGGACAACAGACTGGGATAGGGAGAGATTGAATATGTCTATAAACACTACAGCAAGCTGGTCAGCGCATGCTCTGAGGCCATGGCTAGAGATATCATCTGGGCCGACAGCCTTGCGAGGGTTAACACGCTTAAATGTCTTACTCACATCGGCCATGCAAAATGAGAGGTCAGAGTCCACGTGCCCGCGGTGACGACACTGTGTTTTCCTTGAAGCGGGAGAAGAAGGTGTTTAGCTTGTCCGAGAGCAAGGCAACGGTGTCCTCGACGTGGCTGGGTTTCCCTTCATAATCAGTGATTGTCTGGAGTCCCTGCCACATAAGTCTCGTGTCTGAGCCGTTGAATTGTGACCACTTTGTCTCTGTTCTGATATTTTGCCTGTTTGATTGCCTTACAAGAGGGCATAGCTGGACTGTTTGTACTCGTCCATGTTCCCAGTTGCCTTGTCATGGTTAAATGCAGTGGTTCGCACTTTCAGTTTTGCGCGAATGCTGCCATCTATCCACGTTTTGTTTTTTTGGATAGGTTCTAAGTGGGAACAACATCCCCTATGCACTTCCTGATAAACTCAGTGGGTCACTGAGTCAGTGTATACATCAATGTTATTCTTTGAAGCAACCCGGAACGTGATCAAGACAATCTTGAAGCATAGATTCCAATTGGTCAGACCAACGTTGAACAGTCTAGACCAAGGGTACTTCCTTTTTAAGTTTCTGCCTATAGGAAGAGAGGAGCAGAATAGAGGTGTGATCTTATTTGCCAAAGGGAGGGCGCGGGATGGCCTTGTAGCCTTCTCGGAAGGGGGAGTAGAAATGATCCCACATTTATGAAGAGCGAATAATGTAAGTGATTTGTTGATAAAACTTCAGTAGCATTTTCCTCAGATTTGCTTTATTTAAGTCCCTAGCTACAATAAATGCGGCCTCATGATATGCGGATTCCAGTTTGAACAAAGTCCAGTGTAGTTCGCTGTCGCAGTGTCTGCTTGAGGGGGAATATTCACGGCCGTGATGATGACCGAAGAGTATTCTCTCGGGAGGTAACGCAGTTGGCATTTGATAGTGAGGTATTCCAGATCAGGGTAGCAAAATGACTTGAGTTACCACAATCACACCATGAGTAGTCAATCATGAAACATACAGCACCTTTCATTTTCCCGGAGAGTTCTTCTTGTCCGTGTGATGGCTGTATGGATGGGGACAGTATATACAGAGAGAGCCATGATTCCGTGAAACACAGTATGTTACAGTCCCTGATGTCTTTTTGGAAGGAGATCCTCGCCCTGAGCTTGTACACTTTATTGTCCAGGGACTGAACATTAGTCCAGAATGGAGTGTTGAGGGTACTCTCAGGTTCCTGGTGACAGAGCATTAGCCCAGAGTGGAGAATTGAGGGTCCTTTCAGGTCCCCGGTGAATGATAATTAGCCCAGAGTGGAGGGTTGGGGGTCCTTTCAGGTCCCTGGTGAAGGAGCATTTGTCCAGAGTGGAGGTTTGAGGGTCCTCTCAGGTCCCTGGTGAAGGAGCATTAGTCCAGAGTGGAGGGTTGAGGGTACTATCACGTCCTTGGGGAAGGAGCATTAGTCCAGAGTGGAGGGTTGAGGGTCCTCTCAGGTCCCTGGTGAAGGAACAACAGTCCAGAGTAGAGGGTTGAGGGTACTATCAGGTCCCTGGTGAAGGATCATTAGTCCAGAGTAGAGGGTTGAGGGTACTATCAGGTCCCTGGGGAAGGAGCATTAGTCCAGAGTAGAGGGTTGAGGGTACTATCAGGTCCCTGGGGAAGGAGCATTAGCCCAGAGTAGAGGTTTGAGGGTACTCTCAGGTCACTGGGGAAGGAGCATTAGTCCAGAGTAGAGGGTTGAGGGTACTATCAGGTCACTGGGGAAGGATCATTAGTCCAGAGTAGAGGGTTGAGGGTACTATCAGGTCCCTGGTGAAGGAACAACAGTCCAGAGTAGAGGGTTGAGGGTACTATCAGGTCCCTGGTGAAGGATCATTAGTCCAGAGTAGAGGGTTGAGGGTACTATCAGGTCCCTGGTGAAGGATCATTAGTCCAGAGTAGAGGTTTGAGGGTACTATCAGGTCACTGGGGAAGGAGCATTAGTCCAGAGTAGAGGGTTGAGGGTACTATCAGGTCACTGGGGAAGGAGCATTAGTCCAGAGTAGAGGGTTGAGGGTACTATCAGGTCCCTGGGGAAGGAGCATTAGTCCAGAGTAGAGGGTTGAGGGTACTATCAGGTCCCTGGGGAAGGAGCATTAGCCCAGAGTAGAGGTTTGAGGGTACTATCAGGTCACTGGGGAAGGAGCATTAGTCCAGAGTAGAGGGTTGAGGGTACTATCAGGTCCCTGGGGAAGGAGCATTAGCCCAGAGTAGAGGTTTGAGGGTACTATCAGGTCACTGGGGAAGGAGCATTAGTCCAGAGTAGAGGGTTGAGGGTACTATCAGGTCCCTGGGGAAGGAGCATTAGCCCAGAGTAGAGGGTTGAGGGTACTATCAGGTCCCTGGGGAAGGAGCATTAGTCCAGAGTAGAGGGTTGAGGGTACTATCAGGTCCCTGGGGAAGGAGCATTAGCCCAGAGTAGAGGTTTGAGGGTACTATCAGGTCACTGGGGAAGGAGCATTAGTCCAGAGTAGAGGGTTGAGGGTACTATCAGGTCACTGGGGAAGGAGCATTAGTCCAGAGTAGAGGGTTGAGGGTACTATCAGGTCCCTGGGGAAGGAGCATTAGTCCAGAGTAGAGGGTTGAGGGTACTATCAGGTCCCTGGGGAAGGATCATTAGTCCAGAGTAGAGGGTTGAGGGTACTATCAGGTCCCTGGGGAAGGAGCATTAGTCCAGAGTAGAGGGTTGAGGGTACTATCAGGTCCCTGGTGAAGGAGCATTAGTCCAGAGTAGAGGGTTGAGGGTACTATCAGGTCCCTGGGGAAGGAGCATTAGTCCAGAGTAGAGGGTTGAGGGTACTATCAGGTCCCTGGGGAAGGAGCATTAGTCCAGAGTAGAGGGTTGAGGGTACTATCAGGTCCCTGGGGAAGGAGCATTAGTCCAGAGTAGAGGGTTGAGGGTACTATCAGGTCCCTGGGGAAGGAGCATTAGTCCAGAGTAGAGGGTTGAGGGTACTATCAGGTCACTGGGGAAGGAGCATTAGCCCAGAGTAGAGGGTTGAGGGTACTATCAGGTCACTGGGGAAGGAGCATTAGTCCAGAGTAGAGGGTTGAGGGTACTATCAGGTCACTGGGGAAGGATCATTAGTCCAGAGTGGAGGGTCGAGGGCCCCATTTGGCTATTTATGTATCAAATCCCATCCTGCCTGGTTGAGTGGCTCGCTTGAATGGAGGATGGCCTGAAAGAGCCTGACGTCCATGTTTATCTAGTTCTGATGGGCCGTCACCATGGCACCTACTCACACACACATGCACACATTCACGTACGCACTGAGTGGAACATACAGTACATATGCAGACACGCTGACGCAGATATAAACACACTCTGAAAGACACACGTACACACACACGCACTCCATCTACTGACCCTACTGTAAGGACAGGAGCACAGTACACTGAGGAAAAATATTATAGAAGTCACACTACACACACACACACACAGTCTGGCATATGTATAGACCATCATTAACTAGACCTGTACAAAGATATGACACACACTATGACACAGACAGCAGTTGTCTTGTTACAACGATTATTTATTAAATTTAAAATATCTTTAGCACAGGTTAAAAATTAGACACTTCCATCTACCATGGGATTCAGATTCTAACATGGTGGAAAATAAACACTCTTAGAAAACAAAAACATTCTCATCCAACCAAGCTTCCTCCTTTCTCATCCTCTCAGAACGTTTCAGTCGCTAGGGCCGAGGCAAATTTGAATTTTTGATAATCATTGCTTGTTTCTCAATATACCCACGCATTGCAAAGACCATACTGGAAAAATAGGACTCGTCCAGTCCACGTTTTAAATGACTCATTCTCCTTAAAAGTAACTAGTAACTAATGAATTACACCCTCAATTTATAAGTGAAGTGAATCAACATTACAAAGTTGTTCTCTACCAAGCTTCTTCTGAGCTTTGTTGTAGTATTATTTTGTGTTGTCGCATTAGAAACATATGTGTACCTTTTAAAAAGCGGCCCACTCTTTGAAGCTGGTGAATTTTCTTTTTGGTTAAATAAATCAAATAAGCAGCTGAATCTGGCTCTCAGATCCTGCCGACTCAACTAGTAGCTTTCAAGCGAAACCGTTTGGCCATGGCATTTAATTGGCTGAATTAGCGACTAAGGATATGTAATAATTCATTTTAGAGTATGTATATGAACGTGCAATGGCGTTAAAATAATCTATGATAAGTATGAGTCAGAGCTTTTCTCCACCCCTCCCCTCGCTCTCCGATCATACCCCGACCTAGACAATCCACTACTCTACGGGAGGTTCATGGCCTATATTGCCTCAACCCTATCTTTACAAACATAATAACAGGTAACAAGTAACATGAGCAGAGCACTGTTAATAATGGCAGGCTATCGCATTTTAAGTATCAGTAAGAAAACATTAACAGCAAAGACATATATCCCCCAGTTTTTTAAGTTGTTTAACAAACTGTATCCATTTTTATAGTTTATTTTTTATTTCATTTTCTTGTTTGATTTTTTCTTCTTCAGTACATGCCAAATGAGAATCTTGGATTACAAAAGTACCTGAACGACTTGCTAGTATATCAGCATGCATAGCTGTTTGGTATTTACATTCTATTTATAGACATGGGCTACAAGGAGGGGGGATTCTACAGCACATCATCTTTCATGTGTTTCATTTACATCTCTAGAATGGTGAAGAGAAAGCAGCTTGATACGGACATATTGCAGAGTACACAGGACATGCACATAAAAGAGAATGTTCTGTCTCTCTTTTTCTCTCTCAAGTCAGCGCTATCGCATTGCGTAACACTGTCTTTCTCCCTCTCTGTCTCTCTCTCGCTCCCTCTCTGTCTCTGTCTGTGTTGTGCACCAAACTCAGAGCACAGAGTGATTGGAAAGGTTAATTTACGGTGTTAACCGTGCCGTGAAGGGAAAAGCAAATAGCACAGAGTTGGGAGAACATGCACAGCACTGGTGAAGGACATTAAGCTGAGTCTCGCCCGCACCCTCCCTCCCTCCCTGAATCCCTCCCTCCCTCCCTCCCTCTATCTCTCAGGCGACAAACACTTGGGCCCCCTGTTGTGTACAAAGACGCGGTGGGCCATCACCATCCATCACGGAAGACATATTGACAAGGCCTTCACCAGTGATCAGGCTTTAAGCGGACCATGCCGCACTGCCTCACCTCCCTAGCATGAGGCTACGCTACTCCACGGCTAACGTGGCTAACATGTCCATCTCCACAAAACAACATGACATCCACCGGACCATAGGAAGCTTTGACAGGGTAGAAAGAAAGGAAGACGATTGAGTTCTTTAGATACAGCATCATGGGAGTGGACATTTATATAGCCATACATAGACACATATATATTTTAACATCACTACGTGTAACGTCATATAGGTGTTGTTTGATTGTTGTATTCTGTGGGTTCATGCTGTACATGGAAGACGTGGATAAACACATACACCCTCCCCCAGAGTTTTCAGGTTCGGGGGTTGCAATGCCAACCCTCTTGCGGCTATTGCAGTAGTCATTAAATATATTGCTCAGTTAGTGAGAATAACACTAGCATATAATTATATGTATCTCTAGTCTACTGAAGGTTCTTTGTCTATGGGCGCCTCATTTACAAGCCAGGCCCTAATATAGGCAATCAGCAGCGCTATCCTCTCACTGGGGGTCCATAAACAGTTGATTTCACAGCAGCGCCTTTGATAAACGAGGGAGGTGGCCTGCCCAGCATGTTAATGGGCCATCGCATAAAGCTTATCTCTGACTGGGGTCACCCAGGCCAAGTAGCAGGGGGCTGATTGCCACGGCAATAAGACTCCGGCAAGCATCGCCGAGGCTTTGACGACCCCTTTGACAATTCCACCACAGCCAACACCACAGCCCACCCCCTTGGACAATCAAAACCTCACCATGGAAGCCCTTATGGGGAATAAGGAAGACGTTTACTACATTGAAATTGAAATGAGGGAGAAAAGCAAATTAACCTGGGCGGGCGAGAGGAGGTGGGGCTTATTGAAACAGGCTTTAAACCAGCTTTAGTCCAGGAGCTGTAAATGTTTAATTGTCCTCTAACGGCAATACTTTTAAAACAGATTGGGTAAAAAATAATCACTGCTTGACCTCGAGATTAGGAGGGACATAATCACAGCAAAATATTACCCCTAAAACTAAATAGAGGCCAATCTAAAAGAAAAATGTTTTATTGTGAATATTGGTGTTTTGAACATCATTGTATGTAGCCAATTGGTAATAAAGATGTTATCACAATTATTTATTTGTGGGAATTGACTGATACATGTTGATTGAGTTGGGGGGCACTCTGTTTTAGGAAACCCTGTGAAAGCGTATGGTTGTCCCGCCGTGTTGCTCTAACTCTCTGTATGCTGGGGGGCATGAAAAGGGGTAGGGGTGAAGGAGATGGTTTTTGGGAGAATTTTCTGGACCCTGACAAGGTTTCACTGCTTTAATACAGAGGGATTACACCCATCTCTCAGTGGGGGACACCCTATAACAGCCCCACTTATCCCCACCAAAGTTCCCCCAAAACTCCCCCTCTCTGCACCCTCATCCACTTGCTCCCAATAAGCCCTATATGACTCAGAAAGGGCCAGGCACAGGTGGCTGTGACGGTGGAGGGGTGACTCAATCCCTTCTGTGACCACTCTATGCACCTGACCCTGAGTCAGATGGGCATCACAACTCACAGTGACGTAGAATGGGCAGAGCTCCTTATTCCACCTCATCGAACTTATCTGGGTGCAGCCATTTGAGTGGTAGAATGGTATCCTCTGCAATCAGTGCAGTTCAGGCCTGAGAATTGAATATGGAATAAAGATTTGTGTGTCTTGGTTTTCTTTTTCCTTCTCCCTCTGTCTCTCTGTTTCTTTTTGTCTCTCTCTGCCTCTCTCTATGTTTCTCTCTGTTTCTTTTTGTCTCTGTCTGCCTCTCTCTATGTTTCTCTCTGTCTCTCTCTATGTTTCTCTCTGTTTCTTTTTGTCTCTCTCTGCCTCTCTATGTCTCTCTCTATGTTTCTCTCTGTCTCTCTCTGTTTCTCTCTGTTTCTTTTTGTCTCTCTCTGCCTCTCTATGTTTCTCTCTGTCTCTCTCTATGTTTCTCTCTGTCTCTCTCTATGTTTCTCTCTGTTTCTCTCTATGTTTCTCTCTGTCTCTATGTTTCTCTCTGTCTCTCTCTATGTTTCTCTATGTTTCTCTCTGTCTCTCGCTATGTTTCTCTCTGTCTCTCTCTATGTTTCTCTCTGTTTCTCTCTGTTTGTCTCTGTCTCTCTCTGTTTCTCTCGGTCTCTCTGTTTGTCTCTGTCTCTCTCTCTGTTTCTCTCTCAATTATTCTGGCTCGGCTGCAGGTGCCTAAATCAAGCTGTCAGAAAGCAGACTGCACGACTAAACGGCGCAGCCTGAAATGCCACCTGTCCATTGTCTCTGGGCGATTTATTATTCCACAATTCATTTATTTCTCGAGCGGGAACTCAGGTTTTCTAGAAGTTCCCTCCCCTATAACAACCTCAGCCAGGTTTGGGTTTTTATGCGTTTACCGACAACCTTTTTATATGTTTTATTTACTTATTTATGAAGTTTATTTGGCAGGGACAATACACAACAAAAACATAAGTCTCAAAGCACTGAGAAAACATGTGTCAGACCAGATTTAGCTAATAGCTAAATATGACGCCTCACATGACATATCCGTGTCACCCTAGCTGAACCTTACTGGGAAATCAGGAACAACATCCTCCTTATAAGCCAATCAGATTTTTATTTATTTTTATTTAACCTTTATTTAACTAGGCAAGATGCTGAGGATTCAGAATTGTTATGGTTATGGTGTTACACAGGGGTCAGTCCCTTGGCAATTACATCACGTCAGGACCATTTGGCTAATCCGAATCTATCCAGACCCCCAAATCTTCTTGGGTGCCGATCCCAGCTTGGTGAGGGGTCAAGGGGGTTGATGTGAGGCTAGTGGGCCCCCTTGAGCCCAATCCAATCAGTTGGTCAGGCTGGGGTATGGGAGCTTTATCACCATATTAAACCCTCTGTTCATTATCTCAGTAGCCTAAGCCAGGCTCCACCACTCTGTTCTGATGTCATTACAGCAGTATGGTAGTCTCATCGTCTCTGCCACTGTGGTACAGCATTATGAGGTTCATTTGACCTGGGACAGCCACGGAGGCAGACAGGGGTCTGGCTTAAAAGAGGGGAGGGTCTATACAGTAATCTTGTGACCTCACTGCCAATACCTTGTCCGGCCTCAGGCCAAAGGTCAGTCTCAGGTCTCAGGTCAAGCCTAATCATCACAGAGCCAACCCAAAAATGACACACAGATACAGAAATGCGCTGGAACGTGAGCATGTGTGTGTGTTATGTCCAGTCACAACACTGGAAGGTCTCTCTACAGTCCCCCTATGTGACCGTCTGCTCTAACACACCAGTACACACCACTACGCCCCTAGAGTCCACAGAATCACAGGAGGCACCGGTTTCACTATTACATCACTGCCATTAGCTAAATGACCAGTCACATTGTCTCTCTTATAAGCTGTTTTCCTCTTCTCTGTCCTTCCCCACTGTTTGCTCTGCCACACCGCCCCTATGTGCACTTGCTCCAATGGGACAGGAGCCTACCCTACACACACATTAGCCAGCTAGCCATCACACTAATGAACTGTATAGCCAGAGAGGCATGTACTTATTAACCAGGCAAGAGAAGGAGCTAGGTGATAAAACAAATACAGGCCAGCTAAGTTGTTAAGCTACGAGGCTAAAGCAAATAATGTACAGAGTATTTATCCTAACAGACACAACACTGGAATGGACTAGTGGTTTGTTTGTGGATGTGACTTGACACATGCATAAGCCATGGTAGTCACTGCAGAACACAGGCTAGAGGAGACATAGGCTTCTAATGAAAGTGGATATGGCTCCCTCCCTCTATCTTTCTCGTTCTCCCCCTCTCCACTGACAGTGGTAATTGACTTTCTCTCTCCTCTTGTCTCTTGTTTGTGTGGCCGTGCGAAGGTGCTGACAAATGACCCACCAAGCAGCATGATGGCCCTATATTACCCACTCCTCTATTTGCTTAATCCAAAAACAGGATTCTGGTTCCTTTTCACCCCCCCCCCCCCCCCCCCCTCTCTCTCTCTCTCTCTTTCACCAGGGAGATTGATGGAGTGCTTCACCTCAATAGCTTGCCTCCGTCTGGGAGAGGGGGAGAAAGGGAGAAGAGAGGAAAGAGCAGAAAAAGAGGAGAAAAGGAGAGGTGAAGCGAAGCGAGGAAAGAAAATGGGAAAGGTGATAGAGAGAAGGAGGAGGGAGAGGAAAGAGAGGAGGAAGAGGATTGAGACAGAGAAGACATATGCAAGAAGGAATGAGCAGTGAGAAGAGAGAGGAGAGAGAAAATAAAGTAAGATGCGGAGGGGTGAGCCTGATTAAATGCAGGGTCTGTGTATGTATTGGAGTGGAGGAGAGAAAGAAAGAAAGAGGTAAGGGGTGCCCAATAGGGGGTAAATCTGAATCAGGACAGCACTCTATCCCCCCCTCCCTCCATCCTCCAAAATATCCCTCATGTTTTAATATACCCCCAGCGTGGCACTCTGGGTAATATAACTTTGACCTATGAATACGCTAACAGCTTATTGTTTGCACACTGAACAATCCATTATTTTGCAGATCTGTTCACATACAGTCCGGTTGTTTAGATTAGTCTGAGTGTGTGTACGGGTGTCTGTGTGTGTGTGTGTGTGTGTGTGTGGGGGGGGGGGTGTAAATGTTTGTGTATAAGAGCATGTGTGTATGTGTGTGTGTCTGTGTGAGCATCTACAGAAACCTGTGAATAACACTAAGGCTTCTGGGAAATGTCATGGTCAGGGTCATACTCTGATAAAACGGCATGTGTGCAGTCTGCTAGTTTATCTCACTGAAAAACACAACCGTGTTCTTCAAACAGGCGAGGGGGGATCACAACTGTCTCTGTCACTTATACCCTCTTTAACTCCTCAGAAAAATGTTTTTTCATATTGGCGAAATCAGAAAGCTTCAAACTCGGGAGGACATCAACAGTAGCTCAACGTGATGTCTCCTACCGTGTGTGTGACTGACATCTTCATCCTTTAATATGTTTCTGCCTAACAGATCTGCATTAACTTATCACCACAGAGCCAGGTAGCAGCGCGCTCCCATCCTCCTTTTGATGTTGTGTTTGTGTACGCGCTGACCGCAAGGACGGGAGCTAATACACACATCAAACGCCTTTTACTATTACTGCTTCCCCACCAAGCAGCCAGCCAGCCAGCCAGCCAGCCAGCCAGCCACACACACACACACACACACACACACACACACACACACACACACACACACACACACACACACACACACACACACACACACACACACACACACACACACACACACACACACACACACACACACACATATGGGTGAAGGGAAGAAGATGGTTTACCAAATTGAACTGGTTTCTATCTCTACTCTACTTTCCTAATGGGGCCAACTCTTCCTTAACTGTCCCTGGTCACAGTCTATGTCCATCCCTCTCTGTCTCTGATGTCTTCCCAGTGTTTAATCCACTGTTAAATATTGTTTTGGGTTTGGTAATGCTTTACACTGGAGAGCCACTGTACATGATTCACTTGCATTGATTGGTCTGTGTATAATTTTATGAAACATACAATATAAGCCAATGTAAACACAAATAGTTGCTTGATTATGATGTCTCTGCCATACCATCAACACCCCTGTCATCAGACCTGTCATCACCGAAGCTCATGAATCATCATCAATCCTCATCAATCCCTATGTTAATGCCATGATTCATCAGTCAGTGAGCACTGCTATTGTTAGATGATGACAGCAGAGCAGAACAGAGTCATGTTGTGTGGAGGTCCCCTCCATAGAGGGGCTGAAGCACGTGGAGCCCAGCCCAGGGAGAGTGCAGCTGCACTGGGGAAGGATAAAGGAATCGCTGGGGTGGAAGAGCAACAGGTATTTAACGGCTAGCCTGAACATCTGGTTAAGCTTAGAGCTATTGTTCATTAACACAGAGTCAACCCCAGATAGGACGTGAGGTCACAGGGCTGTGGGGAAGTGGCACTAGCTGGGGTGGAGGGGTCAGTGAACTCTGTGGCTGAAGGGTATGAGAGGAGTTGTGGAGGTGACCTGAGAGAAGAGCAGATTTTGTCTGGTCAGGTCTCCTCTCCTGGCTTCAACATTGTCACATTGTTTGCTTGTTGTCTCATTTTCTCTCTCCTCTCTGTCACTCTACATCTCTGCTGTTCTCTCTCCTCTCTGTCACTCTTCATCTCTGCTGTTCTCTCTCCTCTCTGTCACTCTACATCTCTGCTGTTCTCTCTCCTCTCTGTCACTCTACATCTCTGCTGTTCTCTCTCCTCTCTGTCGCTCTACATCTCTGCTGTTCTCTCTCCTCTCTGTCACTCTACATCTCTGCTGTTCTCTCTCCTCTCTGTCACTCTTCATCTCTGCTGTTCTCTCTCCTCTCTGTCACTCTACATCTCTGCTGTTCTCTCTCCTCTCTGTCACTCTACATCTCTGCTGTTCTCTCTCCTCTCTGTCACTCTACATCTCTGCTGTTCTCTCTCCTCTCTGTCACTCTACATCTCTGCTGTTCTCTCTCCTCTCTGTCACTCTTCATCTCTGCTGTTCTCTCTCCTCTCTGTCACTCTACATCTCTGCTGTTCTCTCTCCTCTCTGTCACTCTACATCTCTGCTGTTCTCTCTCCTCTCTGTCACTCTACATCTCTGCTGTTCTCTCTCCTCTCTGTCACTCTACATCTCTGCTGTTCTCTCTCCTCTCTGTCACTCTACATCTCTGCTGTTCTCTCTCCTCTCTGTCACTCTACATCTCTGCTGTTCTCTCTCCTCTCTGTCACTCTACATCTCTGCTGTTCTCTCTCCTCTCTGTCACTCTACATCTCTGTTGTTCTCTCTCCTCTCTGTCACTCTACATCTCTGTTGTTCTCTCTCCTCTCTGTCACTCTACATCTCTGCTGTTCTCTCTCCTCTCTGTCACTCTACATCTCTGTTGTTCTCTCTCCTCTCTGTCACTCTACATCTCTGCTGTTCTCTCTCCTCTCTGTCACTCTACATCTCTGCTGTTCTCTCTCCTCTCTGTCACTCTACATCTCTGCTGTTCTCTCTCCTCTCTGTCACTCTACATCTCTGTTGTTCTCTCTCCTCTCTGTCACTCTACATCTCTGCTGTTCTCTCTCCTCTCTGTCATTCTACATCTCTGCTGTTCTCACTACTCTCTGTCGATCTACATCTCTACCTTTATCTCTCATTTCCTCTGCACTCCTCTTTTCCTGTATTCCTCTCCTCCCTTGTTCCCCATGCTGCTAGGCCCTGGCAGTGCTGTTGACTCATTGAGATGTGTAAATCCCTTTGACATGGGATGAATAGACAGTTCCTGGCAGGGCGCCCCACGCCACTTTGTGCACTGCCACTTAATTGGAGCGCCCCAGTTTGCCCTCCCTCCCCTCACCCCCTACACCCTCCACACCCCCTGCTCTCTCACTCTGACCAGGTTCTTTCTGACATCAAAGGGGGGGTTATGCATCCCTTCAAAGTGCTTAAAACCCATTCAGCTCGGTGGTTTTGCTTAGGAGGTCCTTTTTAAAAGGAACAGTATTTCCATCACATTATATTTTCTGTCATTAAGGAAAACTTAGAGTATGTACCCTGAAGACATAGGATAGAGTGCTTCCATTGGCTTAGAGAGAGTGTCTCTTCCTCTGTCTGAATCAACGGCCACCAGCCTGTCTACGGAAGGTATTATGATCACAATGCATATTTTCATCTACATGTCAACATGTACTACTTACAGCTGAGGGTTCTATACATACAGAATATACATACATACACCACTGTATTCCACTTGTCTCCCTTTGAGAGTGTTTATGTGTGTGTGGGTGGATGTATGTGCGTGTGTGTTTGTTTGTTTGTTTTTAACCGTCACGATGAGCGTCCATCCGTAACGTTTATAAACAGATCAACTGGCGCTCTCCTCACGAGTCTCTGGGATGGGCGAGAGGAGGAGCAGAGAGGATTGTGGGAGCAGGCGAGGGGCTGTTTCGGTATCAGGTTTGTCCTGGAAGCACATGGATAGGTAGAGGATGCAAGAGGATGAAGATGCTTCCAGGTTATCTTGCGTGCGTTGCGTTCCATGCACAGTATCCTCTCTTGCACCACCAGCTGTAGTTTGTCTGGTTGTTGTTATGTCTTCAGTAGACAGTTTGCGATAGGTCAAAAGTCAATATGGTTTCTGCAACCTTGAAATCACACTGTGATGTTCCGTTCTCCTTGTTGGTCGTACAGAGGAGCACCTGGGTAAACCATGCCAGGTGATGTGGGAGAGAGAAAGAGACACCTGCCTTAGCTGAGGACATGTGTTGCCCTATGAGAGGTCCATGAGAGAGACCACAGTACAGAGCCCAGAGGGGCCATTGGTACAAGCTTTTCAAAAGGGATGAGGAAAAAACAAAGAAACAAACCAAATACAAGATCGTCTGCCCACCGATCTCAGGTAGACACATGACATAGATGCAGCGGGGCCCCTGCTGAGGATACTATAGTATGTTTACTCTCTAAGACTTTATTCTGGGTTATACCTTCATAATATAGTCAACACTATATGACTCAGTCACAGTTCCATTGTCTTTATAGACAGAAATGTTTCCCTAATATGTCTGCAGCTATTCAAATAATACAATGAGCTATTACTTGCCTTTCTATGCATTTAGTCAAATGTACAGGTCAACGAAATGCCCTACTTGGTATACAGTAAGTTAATACTGCCTGGTAAAGATAGGAATCTAGAATTAAAAAGGTGTAATCGTTGTACTATCCACAATTATGAGTTGTGTGATCTACAAGCGTACTGAGGAATACAGTAAAGTCAGATCCATGCTATAGTACATCACTCATGTCCATTGGAGAGGAAGACTGGTTCATTATGCAAATAGTATACACTATAGTAGTCTTAAAGTCCAACTAACTCCAAAATGATACAGGAAGTAAGTTCTCTAAAACGAGGAACATATTGTCAATGGTAGTTACAATGACCTCTGATAGGGAAGATAGAGTAAGGGATTTCAGAGGGAGGAGGTGGGTTGCTTGGGTATTTTATCCTGTATCAGGAACGCTGGACTTGGACGAGTCTTCTTAGTGGAGGATCCCACTTGGGGGAAAAAGGTTTTAGATGAACTACTTACAGTAACATGCATCAAAGTTTTGTCCCCCCCCCCCCCCCCCCCCTACAAAGGAAATGGTTTCTCCCGTAATATTCTTCTGATGTTGTCAATCATCTTGATTCATCATTTGAGTCAGTGTTTTGTTTGTTTTTGTTTTTGTTTTCTTACAAAAAAGCTGTAGGTAAAATAGCGGAGAGGAAGTGGGAGTAGGAAGAGGCTCTGAAGCATTTCTCTGCAGGGTTTTTAGGGGGTCTTTTCTTCTTCTCCAGTGAAGTCATCTTTAAATGTTGTTGTGCTTTGTGGGGTTCCTCAAGCCATTGATCAGTCACTCTTAAGTCATCAGCGTTCAGTCGCCAGGTTATCTGCAGAGAGAACAATAGAGAGAGAACAATAGAGAGAGCGAGAGAGAGAGAGATGGAGAAGGAGAGCGAGAGAGAGAGAGAGAGAGAGAGAGAGAGAGAGAGAGAGAGAGAGAGAGAGAGAGAGAGAGAGAGAGAGAGAGAGAAACAGTAGAGGTCATTAAATGTGTATGAGTCAGACCACCCATCTGTGTGTCCCTTTTGTGCCCCCCCCCCACACACACACACAGACACACACCATGACTGTTAGTGAAAGCGCGAGAGGCCCGCATCGAAGGGACCCCACCATAACCTCCACAGACACTGGGCCCACCATGTCAGAGCCATGACACAGGCTGACTCACTGTTATTTGGGACGGTGGTGCCCTCCCTGGTGCCTGTGTAAAAACAAAGGGCCGGTGACCACCCTGTGAGTGTGTACGGTCTGACTGCATCGACGCTGAGATTCTGAGCGACAGCGGTGGCTGCATGGGGGGTGACTCCTTCATCAGCTTCAATTAAGGCCAGAGAGACAGAGATGACTACAGAGGCCGCTCACTAACAGCATGGATGAGTCTAACCTCTGGATTAAACACAACCCCTCAGTCAAAGACCACTCTCTTGAGTCTTTAGAATAATACCCATGAAGTTTATAGTTTTATGATATATTCATCTCTAGAATGCATCCTACAGTATCTATTTGGTCAGTTCTGATGTCCTTGAGCCATTATTACAATACAAAAAAAACACTTGAGTATACCAAACATTAAGAACACCTATCAATTGGTCGAGGCATAGACTCCACAAGGTGTCGAAAGCTTTCCACAGGGATACTGGCCCATGTTGACTCCAATGCTTCCCACAGTTGTGGACCATTCTTGATACACTCGGGAAACTGTTGAGCGTGAAAATTCTAGCAGCGTTGTAGTTCTTGACAGAAACGATGCGCCTGGCACCCACTACCATACCACCTTTAAATGCACTTACATAATTTGTCATGCCCATTTAACCCTCTGAATGGCACACAATCCATGTCTCAATCGTCACAAGGCTTAACAATCATTCTTTAACATGTCTCCTTCCATTCATCTACGCTGATTGAAGTGGATTTCACAAGTGACATTAATAAGGGATCATAGCGTTCACCTGGATTCCCCTGGTCAGTCTGTGTCATGGAAAGAGCAGGTGTTCTTAATGTTTTGTATCCTCAGTGTATAACAACATGGCCGACAACAGAGTGATTACACACAGGCCCACAGTGAAGGAGCGCTACACATCAACAACTGACACATCGGTTATTTTATCTAACCTGTGTTTACTCTCTAAAGCCAGGCAGTCACGCCACTGTGAGAGAGTGCTTTGGGTTGATATTTTGCTGAAAAACGCTTGAAAGGTTTCCTACCCCCCAGGTAGAGTAGAGGTTTGGGATGATTCATACGGGCTGTGTGGGTGGGCCATTAGACAGAGAACAACAGCTACCTGGCACTGGAGCTCCATTTACTGACCCTAATGTAAGGACAGGAGAACAGTACAGGAGAAGTCGCACGCACGCACGCACGCACACACACACACACACACACACACACACACACACACACACACACACACACACACACACACACACACACACACACACACACACACACACACACACACACACACACACACACACACACACACACACACACACACACACACAGCCCTTAGCTGTGGTAAATTGGCCATACAGTACAGTATATCACAAACCCACGAGGTGCCTTATTGCTTTTATAAACTGTTTACCAATGGAATTAGAGCAGTAAAAATAAAAGTTTTGTCATACCTGTGTTATACGGTCTGATATACCACGGCTGTCAGCCAATCAGCATTCAGGGCTCAAACCACCCAGTTTATAATTTAGCTTTAATCTCAGGTGGTAATAATTATCACTGCCTGCCTCCCATCTACTTTCATCACCGTGTCTTTACATTTTCCAAAATGGTCAGGCATAATATCCTAACTGAAAACAGGAGAGAGTAAGGCCTCAATGTGTAATACCATATCAGTATGTCCCGGGTGAGTCACTTGTTCACAAACAAAGCCTCTCTTTCTCCGGCTGAGGCCCAACATACGCAGGTGGTTCAGGGCAGCACACACACGCGGCCTTCCCTGTGAGGATACAGTGTGTCCTGCTTACATACCAGATTCTGAAAAAACAACTACTGCTTTGTCCCAGTACAGAAGGGTGATTCCTCACAAAACTAGAATAACCAGGACTCATAGAAAGGTCCTTTGGAGGAAGTATTGTTGGCATATATTACATTTGTATCTTAAAGCATAATTGATAAATAATGAATTGAAGTTGGAACACTTGTGGCATTTTGGGCTGACCCAGGCCTCCTAAATAACGTCCTTTTCTGTTCTAGTTTTGTGCGGAATCACCCAGTAAAGTCTCCATCCAGTAACCTCACTGTGCTGTATCCATACAACTAGAGATCACAGTCACTGCCCCAGGGCTACACTCATCCACTCTGACAGAACCAACACAGCCCTGAATACACCCCTGGCTAAGAGGTAAGCTGTGTTCGGGAGCAACACAATACTCTAGCAGTGTGAACAACACAGCTACCCAGCGATGGGAACGGTGGGCCACTCCGCAGCACCAAAGCCAGGTGTTAGCACTTGAGGTCGCTTGCCTCATCAATAATTGACAGAGGCAAACCAATCAGAACAATTTGCTCCCCACAACGAAGTGCTAGAGCAGGCTCACACCGGCGAATCATTAATGAGGCAATTAGCAGAGACGGTTAGACGGTTAGCCTCTTGCTAGCACCACTCCTCTGACGCTATGCTAAGCTGCACCAGGTCCTGTCATCGATACTGTTGACAGAGTGGTCCTGGTCAACACTCAGATAAGGAGAGAGGGAAAGCTGCAGAATGTTATGATGTGCTGCTGAAGCCACTGGGTAGAATGTGAGCTGCGTTACAGAATTAAATGTTGTCAATGTGTTGCACAGGCCTCTTTAGGAGCACAATGCAAATCCGTCACCATGGGGGAATGACCAGTATTGGCCGTTGCCGTGGAGAGGGCCAGCTGGAGCTGTTTCTGTGGCTATTCCGGTGTGGGAGAGTCTTTATGGACAAGGATAACTTCGACCCGGGTGACATCGCTCAAACATTGGGGAAAACAACAACAAAGATGGCGTTTCTCTTTGAAGGCCAGGGTCCAGGATTGTTGTTTGACGGAGAAATCAAAGTCCTGAGGGAGCTGCTCGCGAAGCCTGATCGAGCGGCCATATTGGAACCATTTCATAGCTAATCGATGCAGCTCTCTCTGCTCTTTCAGCTCTGGGTCCAGTTGAGGCTCAATTAAACCAGTAACCTTGATCTGAGGAACAAACCATGCAAGCCTTGCACAGCACATAGATTATTCCCAAACACACACATATTCACACACACATCACACACACACGGAAATATACTCACATATGCGTAATACCAAAAACAAATACTATATACTGTACTATTTGATGTCCATTTTGTTTAGTTCAAATGAAACACTGAGGAGATGAATAGTAAGTTGTTTACCCATACTCACTCATGGCTTTTCCCCTTTGAAAAAGACAAGCTTTCCCCTGAATATCTCGGCTTTCTAATCACCTTAATGCAGTCTCAGTTTCAATATATCTCACTGATGGAAGGATTAGGAAAGGAGGGAGGAAATGAGAAAGGCAGAGAGAGAGAGAAAGGAGAGAGAGAGAGGAGAGAAACAATTGCTAACAAATACATTTGTTTCCCTGCGTTCAAATTTATTTCATACTTCAAATTTGTTATATTTGTATTTTAGTAATTGTTTTCTTATTCAATGTAGCATTTTATTGGAATTAGACTGAGACAAAAACTCATCATTCTTTTACACAGCTGAACTGACTTCCTCAGTACATAATTTTAAAACATATTTCTAATGTAAAGTCTTTAACCTACCTATGTTGCATATTCACTATTAATCATCATAACTATTCCATAGTAACAACTTTGGAGCAGTTTTATCTCCTTACTTGATTTACATAGCTCTTAAAGGGGCAGCGCAATTATATTACAATTGATTGGTTGGCCTGTCCACTGGCATGGCTGATATTGACACTTGTAGACAGTTACTGTCTGTTTAATGATCACTATTCACTTTTATAGCCCTCTCTGGACCACGTCACAAATAAATATTTGCAAAGAGGAAATTTGCCGTATGTCTTGAGAGAGCCATAAAGCTGGCACCTATGTGTTTTGAGATTAGCATGTAATTAAAATAGTAAATCAATATTTATTAAGCTCTATTGCAAAACAAATAAGAATTGTTGCAGGGTCGCCACTGCCTGCCGGGGCCAAGAGAGCAACGATTCCTTTTGCCGTTCAACTCTCTCTCTCTCTCTTATACTAGCAGCTTCATATAAAACATTGCAGCATAAAATGCACCCACTATGACCTAATTTAATTTAAATTGAGAATAGAAAATGCATACATCACCTTTCTCTCAATCAATTGTTGAAACAAATGTAATAATACATGTGTGTGTGTGTGTGTATGTATGTGTGCAATCGTGTGTGCAGGTGTGTACATAGCTATACTGTATTTGTGTGTATGCTTTAGTCTGTGTGTTTGTGCTTGCGTCTGGACGAGGGGAGGGAGCACTTGAAGGTGAGCTCTCTCTCTCTCACTCGTCCTTCAGCGCTTGTTGTTCTTCTGTAAACGGAGCTGAGAATAACTCTGCTCACGTTACACTTCACTGTGCATAAAACCATCTCAGCAGCGCTGGCTGCTCACTGTCACACGGTCTGTCTGTCTGTCTGGAGCACAGCAGGGGAGACTACAGTAGAGAGAACCCAGGGTGAGGTCAGACAATCCTCCCCTACTGTACCCAAAGCCTAGCTCAGCTAAGTCAGCCCTCCACGGCCCCACTTCCAGCCCTAGTCACGCAAACCCAAGACTAATGGGCCTAAAATAACACTGTGACACCTCCACCTGCAATTTCAGACACAAACAAAGGTGCACAGAGGCGGACACACACAGGAACACACAGAGGCGCTCTCACACATACTGGTGTGCACATACATACAAACACCTACCCACTCACGCACCAACACACACATATACACGCACACACACTTCACCTCAACGAGACCCTCTTTCCCTTTTCAACCACAGTTATAAAAAGGTGAGTGCAGACTATCTATCTCACCACACTTTCTACATCTATAGCAAGCTAAAGGACTGGAGAAAGCAAACAGTTGTAAATAAATACAACCCCTTTCACCTCAGTAGGCTAAGATGCACAGATTATAGTAGGAATGGCTGCTACAGTGTCTAGAGCTATATATCTACTCTACATATGCTATGCAAAAGAGAAAGAGAAGCCAATAAAAACTCAATGGAGCACTCCTTTTATTGTTTAAAAATTGCTCTACATTTTAACGGCTGAAGAAAACATTGGTCAGATTCAATTATGCATTAAAAAAAAATAAGTTATGAGCTGGCGGCTAAAATATTGATGCTGGCATGGATAGTGGCTCGGCGTTGCCAATGTGTCACCGCATTTGTGCTGACGTTTCTTCCTGTATTGATAATTTCTCATCTAAAAAGGTCCATAAAGTCTTGATCTGTGAAAGATGGCAAGTGGCTGGGATATCCTGTAATAAGTAGATTGGAGAAATGATACATAATTATTGGAGGGAGTGAAAATGGGTTTGATATCATATCTAACATAAAACACTGGATGTATGAACTGGACTTTTTTGTCACAGTCTGAGGATTTAAACTAAATCAATTGAAACCACTTAAATGTTCTTCGACCGGATGTGTTATTAATTTGTAGGCATCAGGTCCAGTGTGCCACATTTACCAGAAATATTGAGGCACAGTTAGGGTTGTGGCGGTCACACAATTTTGTCAGCTGGTGGTTGTCATGCAAATAACTGTCGCTTTCACGGTAATACAGCCTACACCTTCACAATAAATCCATTATTTACTTTAGACAGGTCTAAAGAAGTGAGATATGAAGAAAATGTAGTCTATTTCAGAAGAAAATAATGGCATACTTTGAGTTGTCCTTACATTAGGTCCTGATGTGGCTATGCCAAAGAGCTGTGGGCTACACTAGTTCATTTAGCAGACAAGATTTGCTTATAATTCCATAGCATTATTTTATAGAATGAAGAATACAATTGAACAAAGCTGAATAAAATATAAATATTTTCTCCAAACGATTTGAGGGAGTGCACACGCGGCTATTCTGTGTTGAGCGGTTAACAAAGAAATAGATACTCCTATATGCTTCATTTAAAGTTATTAATGTAACTTTAGTTGTTCTACAAATGTTGGGCTTTTGATGTTCAATACATTGTAAGGCTGCATTATGAGTTTCTAATGATGATTTGAAAAAAGTTGCTTGAAAGGCATGAGCTCTACTTAGTTTTTTTTGCGCAGGCTTAAAACACTCTAATAGTCTCTCATTCACAAGCACTTGATAATCGTCGAATTTCACTGTGGCATCCCCTTTGTGTCCGTATTGCGCCCTAAAAAAATCCATGCCGTTTGCGGCCGGGAGTGCTGCCTTGTGCCCTTCTCCCTGAGTGTGCTGCGCAATACGAAGCGCCTCACATGGCTCTCCGTCACGTGATCGGGTCTTTCTCACAGGCTATAAGTGAAGACAGACACATCGGGGATGCAACTGCGAGCGTCCTTATCCAATTCCAAGGTGCATATTGAAGATATTGGAAGAATTGTCCACATTTATTTTTCGTCAGCCAACAAGATGAGTAGTCCTAACAAACAGCAAAAACACTAGCCTATGTCAATCTATTATCCCCCATAGTACATAAGTCAACCTATTCTATTCTGTGCGAGAAATAAACATTCCAAACATAGTCTGGGACTTTTGTGGGATGCAATAGATCTCAAATTAATACAACCACTGGCAGAATGCCAGCCAGCCAGCTAGTCTACACTCCTGTTGTAAATATAAGCAATGTGCTTAATATTAGGAAAGTTGAGAAATAAATATCGTAGGTCTAGCCTATAGAAAGCTGATCCTCCTATTTTTAGTAGATGCCATCACTCTGTTTTCTCCTGCAAATGCATAGCCTATCGAAATGTTTCGCAACATGAACTCATGGGCTCTCATGAAGTGTTTGATTAGATTTTCGAATACATTTGCATTGATGTCAGAGTGATTAGAGGGACAATATAGTGCTGAGAACCAGGCAGTTAGCAAGTTAGGTAGGCTACTAATGACCATTAGCAGCATCAGAGTTTGGAGAAGCCTAATTATCGTGACTAAACGGTCATGTGGAATTTGACTGCAATTCATGACTTGTGACCGCCAGTGTGGCGGTAATACGGTCACTGTAACAGCCCTAGGCACAGTCATGTAAGCCATTTTTACTTCTCACCACCTTGTATCACTATAAACTCACCAGATACCACATGGAGGTGGTGATATATCATGTTCACACCATTGTTACGTACTTGTATATGTGTTTGTGTGTTTAAAAAATTTGTATCTAAGTGGGTTGTTGACTGTCTTTGTCTTGGGACTGTCCCTCTCATATGCACACGGATGTCACACTTCCTGCGATGCAAATGCCTGTGGTTTAACTGCAGATAGCCACCAAGTACAGAGCATCTGTTTCTCTGTCTTCTTTCTCTCTCTTTCGTTCTGTCTCTACAAACACACACACACACACCCACACACATACACACACACACACACACCCACACACACACACACACACACACACACACACACACACACACACACACACACACACACACACACACACACACACACACACACACACACACACACACACACAAACACACACACACACACACACACACATACACACACACACACACACACACACACACACACACACACACACACACACACACACACACACACACACAATTCTGGTGTTTTAGCACAACTACATACGTCTTTAAGTTGAACTGCCTTTCTTTCTTCATATTTGTTTTTACTTGAATACAGAAACGTAATGCATTCTACACAAAAACTGTTAATGAATTAAAATGCAAAAGTGTACAATAAAATGATTTCTCCTGTTTTGGCATTGTTCCTATCCCTGATGCAGAGATGAATGAAACGGGCTGGTGGGATGTGATGTCCGGAGGCAGAAAAACAAAAGAGAAATGGACGAGTGCGGCTGGCGTACGGCTGCGATGAGAACACTGTGCTCTTTTCCACCCTACAAGGTTAACGGAACAGAGGATTCGACTTGTGGAAAATTCCAGATGACCTTCTGCTTATCTGAGTCTTATTTTGCCGTAACGCTCCCTTGCCTCTGTTCAGTAGCTGTGTTCACAGTGCTTGGTGTAGGTGTTGGGGAGTGAGTGACCCAGAGGCCTATGTAGGAACACCTACAACCAGCCAGAGATAAGAGTTGCCTCAGCTAAATATCACAGCTCATTACAGCCAAGGAAACTGCACACAGCCAAAGCCAAAATGGCAGGGGTTTGACACACAGCTCTGTTCATCTGAAAGGTTATGATACTTCTCAACTTTCCATTTTAAAATATCAAGCTCAGAAGGGAAAGGTACAATTAAGTCAAATTGAGATTATTAGGAGAAAGAATAAAAGCTGGTGCTGAAACCCTTTCTGGAGACATAAAAAAAACAGATACACGTCCCAATCAGGTTACCCTCTGCCCCTGCTATGGTAGACTGTAGAGGACTGTCCCTCCACTGATCTGGTGTCAGCGAGCAGTGAAACAGGCCCTGAGTCGCTGTCCTGTGTGACTCATGTGTTTGTACTATGTGAGGTAGAAGAGAGCGAGGTGGGCCTGTGTGTGGCTGTTAGTCATCCATCACACTCATTGCCAGTCCGCTCATCTCTCAACACATAACCCAAACACTGTGTGTCAGAGACTCCACACACACATGCATTTACATCTACATACAATTAGCTCCTGTAACACATTACGCAGGTCTGACAGTTTATAAAATCTATCTGCACTGCAATAATGACCTTAACGTTAATGTTTCAAGCAATAATCTTGCATGCATTTGATTACAGTATCTTACATTACTACAATGATAAACCCACAAAAAACTCTGCACGGCCTTTGCAGGGCAGCCGGTATTTAGTGTGTGGAAATTTCCAGCTAATATGTTTGGTGAGGGAGGGGGAACTACACGGGACTTATCTTCCCTAATTCAGGGATATTTTGAAAGTAGAACACTCTGGAGAAGTGTGGTTCTGTCGGCCAGTCTAAATGTACTGTTAGTGAGACCACAGAGAGCAGAGACACACATTACCCAATCAGATCCTGTATTTTTAGAACACAGTAACAATGAGCTCCGTACCATAGATCATAGTGTAGCACGCCCACTTGGTGTTTCACAATCTACAGTTGTTCACCAGTGTCTGTTCGGAAACATACACACCGATGTAGACACACACACGCATAAACATACAGATTCACAAGAACGCACACAGCACGCACGCATGAACACGCAAACGCACACACACACACACACAGAAACACTCAAATCAACAAATGGATATGTGCTCATATTGATGTGTACACGTCTAGTATAGATTACTTCTCCAACCGTAATAATATTTTACCGTCCAGTGAGGGCAAAAGAAGTGAACATTTTAATTGCAGGAATTCTGCTAAACTCTGAAAAGATTACTATCAGAATGAATGCAAGAAATGCTACCTTATGTGCATATTTCATGCATTTTGTTTCAACCGCTGTTGTTTCTACATCAGATGAACAGTATGAGTTGCAAAAGTGCATAAAATGAACTAATGGCCGAATCATGTTTTCTTATTCATAGGTTTAAGGCCAGGCACCACACCCGAATAGGGTCAACTTTAACCAGACACAAATATTACTTTTTGTATATAAAAACATGAAATGTTGTATTAAAATATGCGAATTAGGCAACATCTAATTAAATATGTACATATTTGCACCTCACGCAAATACATTTTTTCTGGACACTGGATGAAGTCAGACTAAATATTTTGGTTTCGTTTTGTTAAGACACTGCAGAACCGGACTGTTTGTGGATAATTCATTTTTCAGAAGAAAATGTAAATATAGAATAAAACATTTACAACATATCAACAATGACCTATGTTACAGTATAAGTCTGGGGAATATGCTAAGTATGACCACACAACATCTGGTGAATGCAGATGCTTCTGAGGCTGAGAAAAATGTGTCGGCGTTTGGGAAGTGTCTGACTTTTGGGAAATGGCAGTTAAAGACAAGGACACTGAATTTAGACACTGAACGCGAACGATTGACCTGTATTTAGACCCAATCACCATCTCTTTAAAGTCATTTACATACAGTCCAGTTTGTAACATTCTCTATGAAATGGGCTTTTAAATGATTTGTGATTCAATGTAGTGAGCTTTGAAATTATGGATGTATGTCCATTTAAAAGTGGTTACAATTCACAACATTTTGATGACGGTAGTATAATAAACCAATCATACTACTTTTTGAAAATACTAATATTGATTAACCAAAATACCAAAACATCTCAAAATTGAGAAGTAGATGGCCTTAAGCGCACTTCATATCTGAAAGATTTCACCTAGTGAAAGATCTAACAAAAAGAAAACATTAAATTCAATCAAACGTCAGGACCATCATCAGGCTGTAGACTAGAGGATGAGGAGTTTATGGGAGAAAATATCTGTGAAATTACATCTTCATTTCCATTCTTACAATACTATCGTTGATGTCCTGATACTACAGTATGGTTGCGACCCGGCACCTGAATTGAACCGGGTGGAAATATTTATAATTTCAATTTGGGAACTAAAATATGTCAAGAAGCCATCCAACTCTAAAACTCCACAACACATGAACCGTGGAACCTTCTCAAAAGGCAGTTTGTTAAAATGAAATTGTGCGTGACATAATAAAACTGTTGAAATATATAATTTGGAGATTGCTCATAGGTTGTTAGCATGGCCAGTACACAGAATGAGTATCGTTGTGAAATAAGTCAATTATATTGGCTTATTGCTCATTGGCCCTCTTGAAAATCTAAACCAGTCTCACAGTCAATGACCCATATGCAAACAATTACCCCATTCCACACAGTGCCTCATTTCCCCATACAGGCTAGTCAAATCTGGGCCAGTGATTTCTCTTTTACTGAGGATTCTCCAAGCATGTTGTGGTCAGAGTGGGAAAAGAAACCTTGCTCTTAAAAAGTAGCACATGAATTCTGAGTGACTGTTATGCAAACTGATAATAATACAATCTCTGATATCTGGATAAGTGCTGTATTCTGATGAAATTCCTGCTGACATTTTTTTTCTTAATTTAATTTGTGAAAAAACAATACAATAATATTTTTTTTTATACAACAATTTACCATTTAACATCCCTAAATTATTATACTATTCCCTTGCCTCTCCTCTGAGAATTAAGCAAAAGTCAAATATTACATGAAAGTGGAGAGAGAAAGTGAGAGAGAAAGGGTGAATAGAAAAGCTCAGAAAAGAGAGAGGTGGAGAGAGGAGGAAAAGAGAAAGTAAGATTGAGAGCTCACATAGAAACGTGATCATTCGTTTTGGATGAGTGATCCATCACTCTGCTTCTCTACGAGAGAGAGAAAAAGAGAACAGCAGAACGAGTGCGGGAGCATGAGAGAGAGAGAGAGAATGAGGAAAATAAAGGATCTGTGTAACTCCTTGGGAGCGGAGTGGAGGCCTGGGTTAGGGCAGTTGTAATGAAACATTCATAATATGTCTTAACACGCTCGGCTGCATAGCGCTACGCAATGCCACGGTCGTCAAGGTCACGGTTACCGTGGCGCTACTAGGAGCTGGAGGTTGCCGTGGTATCTCCAAGGTACCACCGAGTGAGACAAGCACAGGTCACGGACACGTCTCTGTTTAACATGCCCTCCGTGTGAGTGAGTGTGTGTGTGTGTGTGCATGTGTGTGTGTTTGACTGTGATCATGGTCAGTTCTGTGTGATCTCTTTGTCACCATGAGTCAAGTTCTCATTCCTGTGATCATTTTAATGGTGACTGTTCATATTCTCAACCCTCCATTCTGATCTTTCATTTCCCGTAAGCTACTGCCTTTCTAATTTGTGTGTGTGTGTGTGTGTGTGTGTTTGTGTGTGTGTGCGTTTGTGGGTGTATGTGTGTGTGTTGTCTCTGACTTGTGACAGTTAACCTTTCCACGCCTCAACCGATGAGTGAGTGTGTTCATCACCTAGTTTGCGGTGTGTGTGTGTGTGCCTCTGTCTGTGTGTGTGTCCATGTGTGTGTGATGTGGTAGCAGAGCCTTAGTTAGCACACACTGCTTCAGTCCTGAGCTGATCTCTGACTGTGTCTTTAAGAAGAGGGGCTGTGAGGATCAATACTCATCAGAAGTCTTCAATAAATACATTCATCACACCTTGATACAGGATGACTACAGTCTACACTACTCCTGCATGTTACCGCTGATTGGGAGTATAGACAGACCAACTCACTGACTCAATGACTACAGAGATACCATTACCATTGAAAAGGTCAAGGTGCCATGTTTTGGGGTTTTGAAGGGATAATGATAATGATGGTTAATACTTATATTGTCTCAGAAACTAGAATAATGGTGTTGCTTCAAGTTGGGCAACTCTGCAGGTCTTTAGTTTAAATCTCATCTAAAAGGAAATACTCTGCATGTCTTTAGTTTAAATCTCATCTAAAAGGAAATACTCTGCAGGTCTTTAGTTTAAATCTCATCTAAAAGGAAATACTCTGCATGTCTTTAGTTTAAATCTCATCTAAAAGGAAATACTCTGCAGGTCTTTAGTTTAAATCTCATCTAAAAGGAAATACTCTGCATGTCTTTAGTTTAAATCTCATCTAAAAGGAAATACTCTGCAGGTCTTTAGTTTAAATCTCATCTAAAAGGAAATACTCTGCATGTCTTTAGTTTAAATCTCATCTAAAAGGAAATACTCTGCAGGTCTTTAGTTTAAATCTCATCTAAAAGGAAATACTCTGCAGGTCTTTAGTTTAAATCTCATCTAAAAGGAAATACTCTGCAGGTCTTTAGTTTAAATCTCATCTAAAAGGAAATACTCTGCAGGTCTTTAGTTTAAATCTCATCTAAAAGGAAATACTCTGCAGGTCTTTAGTTTAAATCTCATCTAAAAGGAAATACTCTGCAGGTCTTTAGTTTAAATCTCATCTAAAAGGAAATACTCTGCAGGTCTTCAGTTTAAATCTCATCTAAAAGGAAATACTCTGCATGTCTTTAGTTTAAATCTCATCTAAAAGGAAATACTCTGCAGGTCTTTAGTTTAAATCTCATCTAAAAGGAAATACTCCTGTCTTCCAACTGTAAAAGTAAAAAAAACAGGCTTTTGAGTAAGAATGGTGCATTATTGCTAAGTAAGATTTCAGGGCTACATTTTAAGCTGTGTAGTGAGCGGTGACAAACGAACTACCATTTTAATTTCGATCAGGAGGAGAAACACATGGCTGGAGCCAACGGAGTCAGCTCTCTCATTCTGCCACTGACTGGGACCATCTGGACCCAATAAAGTGTTTCTCTTTGAATCAACAGCTGTCGAAATGACACAGAACAACTCTTTTTTTCCCTGTCAATCTTTATTTTTTTTCTTCCATTCTTTATTTTTTTATGTACTCGTTTTATTGTGGTTGGAGCTTAAAGGTCCGTTTTATTTGGGCAATTGAATTCATTAAAATGTTGACCATGTTCACCTGTTTTCTTTGTTTTCTCCATCACTTTCTCTCTCCTTTCCTCTCTGCCTATCTCTCATTCTCTCTTTCTCCCTCTCTTCCTCTCTGCCTATCTCTCATTCTGTCTTTCTCTCTCCCTCCCTCTCTGTCTAGCTCTCTTTCTCTCTCCCTCCCTCTCTGCCTATCTCTCTTTCTCTCTCCCTCCCTCTCTGCCTATCTCTCTTTCTCTCTCCCTTCCTCCCTGCCTATCTCTCATTCTCTTTCTCTCTCACTTCCTCTCTGCGTATCTCTCTTTCTCTCTCCCTTCCTCTCTGCCTATCTCTCTTTCTCTCTCCCTTCCTCTCTGCGTATCTCTCATTCTCTTTTTCTCTCTCCCTTCCTCTCTGCTTATCTCTCTTTCTCTCTCCCTCTCTGTGAGCCTGGTGATTGAGGGGCTGGACGTCTCAGTCAATCTGTCAGCGGCTGACTGTTTTACAACACACACACTACACTGATGGACACCATCACTCACCCTGCAACAGCCAGCCACACAGACATAGAATAAACTGAGAGGGAGAGAGAGAAAGAGAGAGAGATAGAGAGAGCGAGAGTAAGATAAATGGCATGAGAGAGAGATAGAAAGAGATTAAATGAAAAGAAAGAGAGGAGAGATGACATGAACGAGAGAGCAAGCAAACTGAATAGACACTTGAAAAGAGGGAGTACAGGTGACAGAGGGATAGAAAACAGAGAATTGTAGTAGGTGCTAAAGTTAGTGTTAGTCGGGTCATGATAAGGTTCTGAACTGATTAAACCCCATGGTGGGTTTTTTCCTCTCCTTAGTGGAGACAGAATCACTATGTGTGCTCTCCAAAATGGCACCCTATTTCCTATATAGTGCACTACCTTTGTAATGCACTATATCGGGACTAGGGTGCCTTTTAGGTGCCTTTGGTTCTCTCCTTTCTGGAGAACAGAGGAAAATGTGTTCCACCCAACTGGCAGATTTGCCTCTTAGCACTTCCTCCATCATTATTTCATCCCTAAATAGCTCTCAAATGTATCAAGGCCCAGCGATAATCATCTTTTCAATAACTGTACATCTGGATGGAGCTCAAAATTCTACTAAAAACAACTTAATCTAGACGTTATCTGGAAGTGTGTAAAACCTCCTAGAGTCTATTGACGCACTGGTGCCCATCCCCATGAAGTTTAAGCTTGAGATATGTTTTGTGTTGTGCATGGGCTGCATCTCAATCCACCGCATCCACCTATGGCTGTCTTCTGCATCTGCAGTGGAAGGTGGCCGAGCTACAGCGGTGTTTGTCAGACCATGACACATCCCGAAAATCCGTCTTCTCACGAAAACGGATGTAGCCTATTAACTAATAACTAATACTCCATGGAAAGATGCTCACAAACACGATGGTGGTCACCGTTATGCTCTACGATCCCCACAAGCCCCACGGGACTCATCTAAAGTCGGAATCGTTGATATGTCAACTTCTATTTGTAGCGTCCGAACCTTTGGGCTACAAACTAATGTGACCCCACTGTGAAAAGGGACTTGTCTGGAGGTAACCGGTACCGGTTTAAAAAATGAATGGAAGTATGGAGGTAGTTAACCCCCAAAAAAGGGGTTAACTATGTGTAAAAAAATTGTTTTTATATATATATATACTGAACAAAAATATAAATGCAACATGTAAAGTGTTGGTCCCACGTTTCATGAGCTGAAATAAAAGATCCCAAAAATGTCCCATATGCACAGAAAGCATATTTCTCTTATTTGTCCACAAAATCCATAATTCATCCACCTGACAGGTGTGGCATATCAAGAAGCTGATTAAACAGCATAATCATTACAAAGGTGTACCTTGGGCTGTGGACAATAAAAGGCCACTCTAAAATGTACAGTTTTGTCACACAACACCATGCCACAGATGTCTCAAGTTTTGAGGGAACATGCAATTGGCATGCTGACTGCAGGAATGTCCACCAGAGCTGTTGCCAAATAATTGAATGTCCATTTCTCTACCATAAGTTGCCTCCAACATCATTTTAGAGAATTTGGCAGTACGTCCAACCGGCCTCACAATCACAGACCACGTGTAACCACTTCAGCCCAGGACCTCCACATCCGACTTCTTCACCTGCGGGATCATCAGACCAGCCACCAGGACTGCTGATGGAACTGAGAAGGATCTGTAATAAAGCCCTTTTGTGGGGAAAAACACATTTTGATTGGCTGGGCCACCCATGGCTGTGCCCCTGTTTAGTCATGTGAAATCCATAGATTAGGACCTAATGAATTGCTTTCAATTGACTGATTTCCTTATATGTAAAATTGTTAAAATTGTTGCTTGTTGCGTTTATATTTTTGTTCAGTACAGTGTATTCGGGAAAGTATTCAGACCTTTTCACTTTTTCCTCATTTTGTTACATTACAGCCTTATTCTCAAATGGATTAAATACATGTTTAGCCTCATCAATCTTTACACAGTACCCCATAATGATAAGGTGAAACCAGGTTTTTATAAATGTTTGCAAATTTATAAGAATAAAAACACAGAAATGCCTTATTTACATAAGTATTCAGACCATTTGCTATGAGACTCAAAATTGAGCTCAGGTGCATCCTGTTTCCATTGATCATCCTTGAGATGTTTCTACAACTTGATTGGAATCCACCTGGGATAAATTCAATTGATTGGACATGATTTGGAAAGGCACACACTTGTCTATATAAGATCCCACAGTTGACAATGCATATCAGAGCTAAAATCAAGCCATGAGGTCGAAGGAATTGTCCGTAGAGCTCTGAGACAGGATTGTGTCGAGGCACAGATCTGGGGAATCGTACCAAAACATTTCTGCACCATTAAAGGTCCCCAAAACATGAGCTTTCGATTATCTCTTGTCCTTTTTGCTATTTCTGAATGTGTTATTCAATGCGTTTCTATGGGATTTGGTAGTAAAGGTCAAATTCAATATTTTATCAAATAATTTATTTTATTTTTTGATACCTAAAGGGGTCCTACAATTCTAAATCAAATAACTAAATGATCCACGGTATGACCATCTTAAAACAATTCCATATGTCAGCTTATAACCTCCCCTTTCACTATTTCACGTATCATATTTTCTTTCACACTAAAAAAATCCCACCTCATAAAATAAAGGAATCAAGCCAGCCATGAGAAGAGAAGAGTCTGGTGATGTGTAGTATAGGGCCAGCCAGAACCATCAATGTCTGACGGAGAAGAATAGGAATATAATGTGGAACGTGTCGGACTCTCCAATCTTACTTCAGTGAGACGTGTGTGTGTGTGTTTGATACTCGGCCAAGAGCAGCACTTTCTGCCTCTTGTTCTACACTGTCTATTGTTGTAGTCTCCACCGCTCAGCACAAGGTAAACACTACAATATAAAACATAATGGGGAGAGATACTGGCTGAGGTGTCATGGAGAAAATTCACTATGAGAGTAAACAATGACTCTGGCCCTCAACACAGACGCTCATAAACACACACAAATGCATGTGCATTCACACACATTGACACATGTATGCACGAATGCACGCACGCACGCACACGCACGCACGCACGCACAGTCGCCCTGGGTCCTGTCTAGCCTCTCTCATGATTACTATCATTTCCCCATTTTGTTTCTCTGCTTGTCAATGGCAGAGACAGGAGGCAACATAGTGTATCTGATTCTCAATCGGAAACTCTCTTCAAAACACAGAAAACTAAATAAATACAGTATGAGTAATATTCTCTCTCAGGGGAGCCAAGAGAGAGTAGCTAGGAGAAAGGCCTAAAGTGTTTCCCAGAACCCTAATGATGGGCCGCCCAGAGGAGTGAAATGCAAACGAACCAATCTGTTTGTCTGTTTACTGGGAAGAGGAACAGAAGCTAGCTGTGTACTGCCACCCTGCAATGTCATATGGGAGTCAGTCTCCCACAAACGCATGCCTAATGACTCGATATATTCACCCGCTCTCTCTCTCCCTCCCTCTCCACTATCCCTCTCTCTACTCTCTCTTTTTCTCCTGCTCTCTCTCCTTCTTTCTCTTTCCCCTTTTCCTCATACCTTTCTCTCTCTCTCTGGCTCTCTTCCTCTCTCCTAATGGCCCTGTCCATAGGCACTCCAGCTCTCACACACGCTGCTCTCTGTTCTCCTCTACTCATCCCCCTCTACAGGCAGGCAGCCTGACACCTCGCCCTCCCCTTCCCAAAGAAAGTGTGCCGCTCTGGGCCTGGACTCCTGCCATACTCCCCTGGTAGTCCCAGCTCAGCCCGGATCTCTAGTGGAGGATGTGAAGGCATGCTGTGTGTACTGTAAGTGTCAGACCTGGGTGAAATTCAGCACTGATTTCAAGTACTACAATTATAGTCCTATATTGTGACATGTCTTTCAAATCAATACTCTTCAAATTTAGTTGAAAAGTTAGACTTACTAGTGATGTATTTTCAAAATGATTAATGGTGGAACAAAATCTGTTCAAACGTAATAGAACATTTGACAAACCGAATGTACTTGAATCACTCATGCAAGCCCTCACCAGACACTATTACACAGATCACATGCAAGTCAATCAAGGCAGGGGTCTGTGGCACAGTAATTCCCAGTGATTTGGTCACAATGGGGATGAACCGTCTGTTGACCGCGTGGCTGATGTTTGTCAGTGAGACCTTAGTGAATGTGTTCATGCAGGCCATCGATGGAAGGTCTCTCTCTAAAGCCTGAATTCTAAATCCATCCTGACAGGCGATGACATGTTGGAGACTGGAGGGACAGGCGATGACATGTTGGAGACTGGAGGGACAGGCGATGACATGTTGGAGACTGGAGGGACAGGCCAACTGAATTGATTCAGTCTTTTCTCCCTGCTCCTCTCTCTCTCTCTCTCTCTCTCTAACTCTCTCTCTCTCTCTCTGTCACTTTCTCTCTCTCTCTCTCTCTCTCTGTCACTTTCTTTCTCTCTCTCTCTCTCTCTGTCACTTTCTCTCTCTTTCTCTCTCTCCGCTCTCTTTCTCTGTCTTTCATTTTTCCCTTGATACTTTATTCCTCTCTCTTTTGTCTCTTCGCTCCCTCACCCATCACTCTCTCCCTTCTTCCTCCCCCTCCTTTCCTTCTTCCCTCTATCATGTCACAGAGCTGTGTGGCGCGCAAGCTGTCACATTATTTCCCAACAGACATTGCGCTTGTGTGACAGAAGACTGGAGTTGTATATCAATGGGTGACACGGTCTCTCTCCCCCTCTCTCTCGCTCTCCCTCTTTCTATCTTTCATTCCCTCTCTCTCCCTCTCTCCGCAGTCAACATCAAATATTGCTGGGCTTTTTGATCACTTAAAAGGCTGGTATTAGGAGAGGAGCCGTCGCTTAAACAAAAGCAAACAGACAAAGTGTTTCATCTGTCATGTTTGTCAGTGGGCCATATGTGCATTCTAACAGCTGTTCTATCAGAGAGGAGGTAAACGACTGAAGTATCCACTCCATATCACAGATTATGGCCGTCCAGAAAACAACAGAGCTCAAATAACACTCAGTGCAGTCAACGAAGGCAGCAGAAGCACAAGGATTCACTGTTAATGCTTGGCTACTGCTGTTTCATGTTTAAAGCTTGCTGCAATTGTGAGCGTAGCTTATCTTGTGGGCCACATTTAGGCGTGTGCATTTGAGTGTGTGTGTGTGTGTGTGTGTGTGTGTGTGTGTGTGTGTGTGTGTGTGTGTGTGTGTGTGTGTGTGTGTGTGTGTGTGTGTGTGTGTGTGTGTGTGTGTGTGTGTGTGTGTGTGTGTGTGTGTGTGTGTGTGTGTGTGTTATAAAGGCATATTCTGAAATATACAGTACCAGTCAAAAGTTTGGACACCTACTCATTCAAGGGTTTTTCTTTTGTTTTTACTATTTTCTACATTGTAGAATAATAGTGAAGACATCAAAACTATGAAATAACACATATGGAATCATGTAGTAATCCAAAATTATATTTGAGATTCTTCAAAGTAGCCACCCTTCGCCTTGATGACAGCTTTGCACACTCTTGGCATAAATATTTTGATTTGTTTAATATTGTTTGGTTACTACATGATTCCATATGTGTTATTTCATAGTTTTGATGTCTTCACTATTATTCTAAAATGTAGAAAATAGTTCAAATAAAGAAAAACCCTTGAATGAGTAGGTGTGTCTAAACTTTTGACTGGTACTGTACATTAATTACTTTCTACTTCCCTATGGCCACAGTGATCAGCTCCTCATCTAAAACAATTTCCTCTCAACATGAACAGCAGCGAGCCGATCTGTGATCTATAGCTGGTTTATATTCACTGAGGCTGGGCCCGCGTCCATGCCTTGTAATTCTAATTGAATGCACGCCTTGTAATTCTAATTGAATGCACTGAGGACTTTGGCACGGGAAGGGTCATTCCAGTACCCACCGCCTGGCCAAGCGAGCGTCCGCTCAGCATATTGTTTCCATGGCACCTGTCCCCTCAGATTAATAACTCCAAGGTCTGCCCTGGCAAGGCATGCAGGGATACCCCGAAATTACAATACTAATTCAACACCATGGGATTTATACAGCAGACACCCTGAAATTTACGAGAGAGAGAGAGAGGGAGAGAGAGGGAAGGGGAGAGAGAGGGAGAGAGGGATGGAAGGAGGGAGGGAAGAGGGAAGGAGAGGGAGAGAGATGGAGAGAGAGAAGGGGAGAAAGAGAGAGACTAATAACAGTAGAAGTGATTAGCTCAGTGGGAGAAACGGTGCGTTTGTAGTCCCGTGATTATTATTGTGTTCCTCATCTCATAATGAGTTTGAACAATGCAGTTAATGGCATTATTGGCGCGCCACCAGGACTCTGGATATGTACAGTATACAAGCCTGATAGCACTTTCTCACCAATGAATCACTCCAACGCACATGGCAATATTCAAATCTATGTTATTAAAAATGTTGGAACAACAGTATCAGATTTATGCTCTGTTATTTTACTATGGATTGATCATCACAAACACCAATCGTGGGCATATCTGATTGGGGTGGGGGGGGGGGGGGTAGAGCGGAGTTGGTTCAATCCATTTTGATTGCTCTGCAGTGGGACGTCTGAGTGTCGGCTGAATGGACAGCTGCATGCTGTGTGCGTATGTGTGTATGTGTGTGTGTGCGTGCGTGTGTGCGAAACTCAGATGACTAGCTGTGGAAATGAATTACAGTATTGCTACTTACTTCAATATTTCCCCATCTCTGTTATGTCTTCATTACAATACATCAACATATACAAATCTTTGGCGGTCCGCCACACATGGCAAACTATTGTCTGATACTGTATCCTGAGAGGAAAACATCTTTAAGACATACATTTTCTTTATTTCCTCCTCATTCTCTACAGATTTTATTTTCTGAAAGTAAGGTCTCAGATACTGTAAGCAATCATTATAAAACATTTGTCACGATCGTCTTTGGGTGAGAGAGAGGACCAAGGCGCAGCGTGTGCAAAATACATCTCTTTTATTGAGAGAAGGAAAAAACACGCAACGAAACACTATACACAAACTAACAAACTGACGACCGTGAAGCTAAATGACGTAAGTGCACAGAACAAGCAACAAACGTTAAACATAGACAATTACCCACAAACACATGATGCCCATGGCTGCCTTAAATATGGCTCCCAATCAGAGACAAATGAAAGACATCTGTCTCTGATTGAGAACCACTCAGGCAACCATAGACATACCTAGAAACCTTCACTGAACACAAACCCATACACTAAACCCAACACCCCCTTTTACCATATAACCACCCAAGACGAGACAAAACACAAACATTCCCCATGTCACACCCTGACCTAACTAAAATAAATAATGAAAACAAAGACTACTAAGGCCAGGGCGTGACAACATTGCTTTAGTAACAGTCTTAGACATAGTTTTGTGGACAAGTCTCCCTCTAAGAGCCCATGCTACTTAGGGGAATTAGAAAGATACAAATTTTATTTAAAGCAAGATTAAAAAGGCAATTCTATGCATTGGAAGAGCAGAAAATAATAATTCAAAAGGCCTTTGAAGGAAGCCACAGTGAGCAGATACTGGTGGGAAAGAGAAGCTCTATCCTGGCTGGTGTAAATGAAGACATTTAGAGAGTTGTCTCTTCTTTATGCAGGTAGCCTGGTGTCTCCTCTCTAAATGAAGAGATGTGTCTCTTCTTTATGCAGGTAGCCTGGTGTCTCCTCTCTAAATGAAGAGATGTGTCTCTCTCTTTACAGGTAGCCTGGTGTCTCCTATCTAAATGAAGAGATGTGTCTCTTCTTTATGCAGGTAGCCTGGTATCTCCTATCTAAATGAATAGATGTGTCTCTCTCTTTACAGGTAGCCTGGTGTCTCCTATCTAAATGAAGAGATGTTTCTCTTCTTTATGCAGGTATCCTGGTGTCTCCTATCTAAATGAAGAGATGTGTCTCTCTCTTTACAGTTAGCCTGGTGTCTCCTATCTAAATTAAGAGATGTGTATCTTCTTTATGCAGGTAGCCTGGTGTCTCCTATCTAAATGAAGAGATGTGTCTCTTCTTTATGCAGGTAGCCTGGTGTCTCCTATCTAAATGAAGAGATGTGTCTCTCTCTTTACAGGTAGCCTGGTGTCCCCTATCTAAATGAAGAAATGTGTATCTTCTTTATGCAGGTAGCCTGGTGTCTCCTATCTAAATGAAGAGATGTGTCTCTCTCTTTACAGGTAGCCTGGTGTCTCCTACCTAAATGAAGAGATGTGTCTCTTCTTTATGCAGGTAGCCTGGTGTCTCCTCTCTAAATGAAGAGATGTGTCTCTTCTTTATGCAGGTAGCCTGGTGTGTCTTATCTAAATGAAGAAATGTGTCTCTTCTTTATGCAGGTAGCCTGGTGTCTCCTATCTAAATGAAGAGAGTTGTCTCTCTCTTTACAGGTAGCCTGGTGTCTCCTATCTAAATGAAGAGAGTTGTCTCTCTTTTTACATGTAGCCTGGTGTCTCCTATCTAAATGAAGAGATGTGTCTATTCTCTATGCAGCTAGCCTGGTGCTATAGACCACCCTCTGCCCCCAGCTGTGCTCCTGACACCATATGTGAACTGATTGCCCTCCATCTATCTTCAGAGCTCGTGCTGCTAGGCGACCTAAACTGGAACATGCTTAACACCCCAGCCATCCTAAAATCTAAGCTTGATGCCCTCAATCGCACACAAATTATCAATGAACCTACCAGGTACCACCCCAAAGCCGTAAACACGGGCACCCTCATAGATATCATCCGAACCAACTTGCCCTCTAAATACACCTCTGCTGTTTTCAACCAAGATCTCAGCGATCACTGCCTCATTGCCTGCATCCGTAATGGGTCAGCGTTCAAACGACCTCCACTCATCACTGTCAAACGCTCCCTGAAACACTTCAGCGAGCAGGCCTTTCTAATCGACCTGGCCCGGGGTATCCTGGAAGGATATTGATCTCATCCCGTCAGTAGAGGATGCCTGGTTATTTTCTTTTATGCCTTCCTCACCATCTTAAATAAGCATGCCCCATTCAATAAATGTAGAACCAGGAACAGATATAGTCCTTGGTTCTCTCCAGACCTGACTGCCCTTAAAACCTGTTGAGGACAGAGGGCGCTGTTTTCACTTTGGGGGAAAATCGTGCCCAATTTAAACGGCCTCGTACTCAATTCTTGCTCGTACAATATGCATATTATTATTACTATTGGATAGAAAACACTCTCTAGTTTCTAAAACCGTTTGAATTATATCTGTGAGTAAAACAGAACTCATTTTGCAGCAAACTTCCTGACAGGAAGTGGAAAATCTGAAATCGATGCTCTGTTCTAGGGCCTGCCTATAAATGGCCTTCATATATATCAGTATACATGCACTTCATACACCTTCCACTAGATGTCGACAGGCAGTGAGAGAAGAAATGGAGTGTATAACTTGATCTGGGGTCGAATAAAAGCTCTTGGCATGACGTGTCACCAGTTTCCTGTTTTCTGGAGCGCGCGAGAAGGGACCTGGTATTGCCTTCTGAAAAGCTGTCGTTATAGACGACTAATATCTCCGGCTTTGATTTTATTTGATAAATGTGACAATATCATCGTAAAGTATGTTTTTTCAATATAGTTTTATTAGATTATTGAAATTTATTCGGGACGTTAGGCGTGTTGCGTCGTGTGCCTTTGTTCATACCTAGGATAGGATAAAGTAATCCTTCTAACCCCCCCCCCCCCTTAAAAGATTTAGATGCACTATTGTAAAGTGGCTGTTCCACTGGATATCATAAGGTGAATGCACCAATTTGTAAGTCGCTCTGGATAAGAGCGTCTGCTAAATGACTTAAATGTAAATGTTCAGGAAGGAGAGCTTTGTGCTACTTTGCTAGCTTTCCGTGCTAATTGACTGGAGAAGAGGACATTCTAAAACCAAACAACGATTGTTCTGGACAAAGGACCCCTTGTACAACATTCTGATGGAAGATCATCAAAAGTAGGACCCATTTTATGATGCTATTTCATATATCTGCGAACATGTGAAATAGTAGTTTGCGCCCAGATTTTGGGCACGCTCTCGCTATAACTAAGCTGGATGTCGTAATGAAGTTATTTTTAGAATTCTAACACGGCGATTGCATTAAGAACTAGTGTATCTATCATTTCCTATACAACATGTATTTTCTAGTAACGTTTATGAATAGTTATTTGGTCAGAATAGTTGAGTGTCATAAAAATATCCGCACATTCTGGGAAAAAGATGCTACGTTAGCACAATGTATAACCACTGATTTCAGCTCTAAATATGCACATTTTCGAACAAAACATAAGTGTATGTATAACCTGATGTTATAGGACTGTCATCTGATGAAGGTTTATGAAGGTTAGTGAAAATTAATATATTTTGCTGGTTTATTCCCTATCGCTAACGTGCCTATTGCTATCGCTAACGTGCCTTGATGAATGAATGCGGTAGTGTGGTAGGCTATTGTAGTAAGCTAATATAATGCTATATTGTGTTTTCGCTGTAAAACACTTAAAAATTGGAAATATTGGCTGGATTCACAAGATGTTTGTCTTTAATTTGCTGTACACCATCAATTTTTCAGAAATGTTTTATGATGAGTATTTAGTTATTTGACGTTGGTGTCTGTAATTACTCTGGCTGCTTCGGTGCTATTTTTGACGGTAGCTGTGATGGTAGCTGCAATGTAAAACTGATTTATACCTCAAATATGCAAATTTTTCGAACAAAACATAGATTTATTGTATAACATGTTATAAGACTGTCATCTGATGAAGTTGTTTCTTGGTTAGTTTGGTTGGTTCTTGGTTAGTTAGGTTGGCTTTGTGCATGCTACCTGTGCTGTGAAAAATGTCTGTCCTTTTTTTGTATTTGGTGGTGAGCTAACATAAATATATGTGGTGTTTTCGCTGTAAAACATTTTAAAAATCGGACATGTTGACTGGATTCACAAGATGTGTATCTTTCATTTGCTGTATTGGACTTGTTAATGTGTGAAAGTTAAATATTTCTCAAAAATATTTTTTGAATTTCGCGCTCTGCCTTTTCAGTGGAATGTGGGAGGAGTTCCGCTAGCGGAACCCCGGTGCCAGACAGGTTAACCAAAACAAAAACATCCTATGGCGTTCTGCATTAGCATCCAACAGCCCCCGTGATATGCAACTTTTCAGGGAAGCTAGAAACCAATATACACAGGCAGTTAGAAAAGCCAAGGCTAGCTTTTTCAAGCAGAAATTTGCTTCTTGCAACACAAACTCAAAAAAGTTCTGGGACACGGTAAAGTCCATGGAGAATAAGAACACCTCCTCCCAGCTGCCCACTGCTCTTTGTATAGGTGGCCTGGTGTAACATATCTGTATAGGTAGCCTGGTGTAACATCTCTGTACAAGTAGCCTGGTGTAACATCTCTGTACTGGTAGCCTGGCGTAACATATCTGTACAGGTAGCCTGGCGTAACATATGTGTATAGGTGGATATAGCGTGGCGTTAGACAGCGTGTTCAATCTTGAAGTAGTGGCAGTCTGGGACGCTCCCGTACACAGCAGCCGAATTACCACCATTCAGCACCGTGACAGTACTGAGATTACAATTGAGTTTCCCTCCCCCTACCTGGCTCTACCTCCCTCCCTCCCTCCTTCTCTGACTGCTCAATAGCAGGTGCTGTGCTAAGAAAGCTGTTACAGCCATCCCTGAGTGGTTGTGTCAGCACCGCTGCCAGGGTTGAGCTCTCCAACCTGCTCACAGTTTCACGAAATAAAAGAGAAAAAAAGAAAGAGAAAAAAAGCAGCTCTCTGCTCCGGTCCCCAAATGACACCCGCTGGGAGCTATCGCATGCTAAATTTCTGCGGGTGGTTCTCCCTGCGTTCTGTCTCAGGCCCCTGGACTCCCATTTACAGACATAGCCATACTGGTCCTTTCTGCATGGAGGGGCCTGACCAGCTGTGTTCAGCAGAAAAAAAACAACAACAACAAAATAAATAAATAAACTAATTAACAAACACATAAGAAACGGCTCATTTTGTCGCCTTAGCAAATGCTCGGATAAGGCACTTTTTGTGTGCCATCTGCAGAAAAATCGTAGTGCCGGACTTTGATTGCGGTGGGGCATGAGTTGGGCCTAACTGCTCTGAAATTCCTGACTCTTGTGGAAAAGTCACCTCACTGCTGCAAATACACCCGCATAGGACTCACATTCACAGACGTTTGATGGTACTGTACTGAAAGTTTAACTTGTAGAGCTGTTTTCTTTACCCTGTGCCTGCATGCACTGATACGGTCTCTCGTCTGGAACACAAATGAAGATGATCTGTCGTTATGATCTCTCGTCTGGAACACAAATGTGACACTTAAGACTCAAGGGTTTTGCAGCGATAGCTATGCAAATGAATCTGCTTTGAGAGCAGAGGCAGCACCGTGCGCATCGTCTAGAGCTCACAATAATCACAGGGAGCTTGTGTGCAAACAAGAGACGCTAAGCATCTCAAACCTCTGCAAGCGACGCAAACACACACACACACACACACACACACACACACACACACACACACACACACACACACACACACACACACACACACACACACACACACACACACACACACACACACACACACACACACACACACACACCCACATATACATACATGCAAACAAGACGTAAAAAATCGCTTAAACGAGTTTGTTTCACGCTCTAGCGCGCACACATATACACACACACACACACACACAAACACACACACACACACACACAAACACACACACACACAAACAAAGTCAAACTCAGGTGATTGCTCAATGCCTGTTTTTTTTTACCTTCTAAACTTCTCTATTTGATATCCTTCCTTCCTTCCTTCCTTTTTTCTGAAGGAACCAAAGGAGATACTTCTAGTCTCTCTATATGCCAATGTTGAAACCCTCTCTCCCTCTATGAATGAACTTCAGTTTTGTATTTTATTTCATTCATGTTTTGTTGACTTGCATTTCAATGTGTTTTGTAGATTTTTAAAGGATCACAATTATAAATGCATACTGTAGAGAGACACATTCTTCTTAAATCTATTGACTAGAGAGTCACCCAAGCTGCCAAGTACAGAACAGTCCGGGTCTTTGAAATGACCTGACAAGGACAGGAACATGGATTTGGCCTCTCAGCATAATCCATGAAACCTTTTTTAGGAGAGAGATACGTTAGCATATAGGTAATCTAAATTTAGCATACGCCCCATCATGGGCCGTTTCGTTTTACGTGCACAAAAATGATGAATTCCAAAGGTGACCTGATGGGTTTCCTTTCAGCAGACTGATCTGCCCATGTGAGGGTGTCACAAAACAGACGGGCGGACACAGTACACCCTCAGTACACCCTCAGTACCACCTCAGTACACCCTCAGTACCACCTCAGTACACCCTCAGTACCACCTCAGTACACCCTCAGTACCACCTCAGTACACCCTCAGTACCACCTCAGTACACCCTCAGTACCACCTCAGTACACCCTCAGTACACCCTCAGTACCACCTCAGTACACCCTCAGTACACCCTCAGTACACCCTCAGCGGCCAACATAAGACATACTGTAGGCTATCTGATGCTTTCACGCACAGAACCATCTTCAGAGTATTTAGACTAAAGTCAGAATGGTCGACTGTTCTGAACACAAAAATAATCATATGCGTTGTCTGTTCTTGTCTCTTTTAATATATTCCCCAAACTAGGAATTCTTCTTCTTTATTTTGGAACTAATTACAGTTTAGAAAGGCACAACATTTAGTGAAAACAGAATGGCTGAAATCTAAAAAGAAATGTGAGAAAACAACAGAGGGAGTGGATTTCCACACTGTGTTTCAGAGCAGAGCAGTTGGGGAACAGAAACGTTGTGCATCTTTTGTGTGTGTTTGGGGAAAAAATCAGGACTGTAAGATTCTCCTTCTCTAGAACAAATAAATAACCTCTGCAATTTATCACAAGTACAAGAAGGAAATGTCAAGGGCACAGGAGTCCCTTCTCTCTAGGTCACACACAAACGTGCACACACACACACACACACACACACACACACACACACACACACACACACACACACACACACACACACACACACACACACACACACACACACACACACACACACACACACACACGCAAATGAACACATGTACACAAACACAGTGTATGGTGCTGTGACCGCCACATATGCACTAAATCCAAGTTGGGGAATTGACAAATCACAGGGATCTGGAAGAGGGGCCCAGGTGGGACTAATTGAAATGAACTTTACTTGGGAGGGAAATACCTAATTAAGGTGAATTTTCTGGGTGTGTTTGTGTTGCAACATCATGAGACCTAACTTTGAGCTCATCTTTACTTGGGGAAACCTGGTAGATCGCAGACACAACTAAATATCAACCAGTAAAAGGAATAAGGTGGTTGCTTCTCCTCAGTGAGAATATGCTGTTTGGTGCTTGTTTCAGGTTACTTGGTTGAGACACTCAGTGGGTTGAGACAAAGCTATTCATTATCTACCTGGCTTACTGTGTGTGTGTGTGTGTGTGTGTGTGTGTGTGTGTGTGTGTGTGTGTGTGTGTGTGTGTGTGTGTGTGTGTGTGTGTGTGTGTGTGTGTGTGTGTGTGTGTGTGTGTGTGTGTGTGTGTGTGTGTGTGTGTGTGTGTGTGTGTTCATCTGTACCTCAGAGTTTGATTTAGCCATGCCTGTCATTTGTATCAGTCAAAGAGTGTGTCTACTACTAGTGTTTGTGTTTGTATGCCATTTAGCAACTCTGTCTGTGAGTGTGGGGTTTGTTATCTGGGGACACTCCCCAGTCCCAAAAGCACTTGCAGTTCCACAGACAGTAACTGGGTAATTCCTCAGCGGCTGTTTAGAGTGTCTCCAGCAGCGCTAAGTGTTCTCCTGTCTGTGCCTGATCAGAAAACAGGCCTACTTCAGTCAGTTTGTTTAAGGTCCTCCGAGAAGGCTCTCCTGTCCTTCCCTCTCTCTCCTTTTCATGCTCTCTATCTGTACTTCCCTCTCTTTGTTTTATTCTCTCCATCTCTCTCACACACACACCCAGGCATGCATGCACTCAGAAACACAGATACAAATGCGCTCTCCTCCCTGTTAGGCTGCAGACAATACAGTGAGAGCATGATTCATTGATAGAAGCAGTGAGGACTACGGTACCACAAAGGATTAGGCAGCGGAGTAGACTAGTGTTCTACACTCAAGACTATATTTCAGTTTGAAATAGGCTACATATTATTGAAACAACATGTCTGTCTCAATTAGATAAACCCCAGTCCAATAATGAGATAATATCATTCAGCAATCCTCTTTATATTGTGTCAGACTGACGCAAATATAGTATTTATGTAAATATTTGAATGTGATTAAAAAAATATGTATCCAAAAGTGGGCTAATGGTCGAATCAGTTCTCAAATATTTCTCCCACTAGTGTTGAATGCTTGAATATTTTACTCTTGTCACATGCTCTGGCACATTCCCAAAATACTTCACAAATGCATTCGAAATAACCCAGTGTCCAATTGGTTTGTCTTGTGTACACGTGCGCGTACACAGATATGTATGTGCAAGGAAGATGTGTGGGGACGGGAGGGAGTTGCCCTTTCACACAAACTCACACACACACATAATACATGGGTGCATTAGACTCACACACACACATACATTATTAATCACAAGTTGTCCACATCACAGCCTAATGAATTCAATCACGACCATAATGAGCATATGTTATAGGGCTGTGTGTAATGAATGTCACAAGGAGGCGTCTGCATTGCTCACCTCTCCACCTCAAGACACTAATTATAATACACCCATCACAATGCTGCGCCTGTGCGAAGACACCGGGCGAAGGGGATACAGTGTGTGCGCACATGATCGTGTGTGTGTAGTGTGTTGGCCAAGGATGATTTATACGCAGGGCAAGCTGTACCCCCCCCCCCCCCCCCCAGCCCGCCATGGGGGGGGGCAATATTTACACAGCGCCCTCTTTACGACCCTGACGGTGACCGCTCACTAACGACACAAACTGTGTAAAAGAACTGACTGACAGACACACACACACACACACAAACACATGCATGCACACACACACACGCACAAACACTCACCCACACATATTTAGGGGTGATTTAGAGACTAATACTTCCAATCCTAACAACACCTGACCGTGACTTTACAGCCTCATCATGTACTAGACATATGCTATTAAAATCTCAAGCTATTTTACATGATGAGATTGACAACAGATGACTACTGAAGGTCACTGTAGAGATAAACTACTAATCTGCCATGTTTACCATGGCAACTAGAATAATGGACCTTACCAAGACCTACACCAGTTGATAGGAATAACAGATCTGACATGCCTGTCCATGCACTAAGCCATATTGCCTGCCTCACAATAGAGTATCCTTGTATTTTCCAATGTCAAGAGAAACATACTTGGCCAGTAAAATGTCTACCTTTTTAATAATGAGCCTCAGAATCCACTGCAATTACATGGAAACACCTGAGAGAAAACTATAAACCTCACCTACACCATCTAGACATACTGTCTGTGTGGGTTCTTCATTGAGTGGTCTGCTCTCTTCTGCTCTGTTCTGCTCGCCCCAGTAAAGGTGAAGTTTCCTCACGGGAGCTGACAAGTGTGAAATTGCAATAGGAAGGAGTGCTTCAAACCCTGCCATTTACCCCTCTCATTAACATACCCTAAACCCCCAGTCTGCCTGGTTGATAAGCCAGTCCCTGCCTCTAAACATGAGCTCACCAAGGTAATAACATACATATTATGCATGACAGTGTTTGCCTAAGAAACCTCTCTCAAACACACACATCCATTCTTAAGATTCAATGGTGTTAGTTTTCCCAGTGGTGTAGTATTGAGTAAAGGGCCAGGAACAGAGGTATTGGATTGAGATGAATAGTAGAGAGAGAGCTGCATGGCTTAAAGGACATCTATAGCACCAGGCTCTGGTCTGAGACACAGATCTATGTCTCTCTGAGGAGAACTGGGCCTCTCAGTTACTGCCAACGGTACGGGGTGAAAGGGGCCACGGGTCATGACCTTCCTCTTTGAAGCCACTGCTTTTCTCTCTTCTTCTGTTTCTTTTTATTTTCCTCTTCCTCTCTTTCTTCCTCCTCCCTCTCTTCCTACATCTTCCCCTCTACCGCCTATCTCTCTCTTCATCTCTCCTGGCCACCTCTCTCTTTTTCTCCCTCCCCCTCCTTCTCTATTTAATTTAACCCCCAATCCCCCTCCCTCTCCACCTCACTTTTTCCTTCCCTCTCTTTCTCTATACCCCCTCTCTCCCATCGCATCCCCCCTACTGTAGTTTAAGTGAATTGTTCACTGGGCTGAAGGTTAGCCAGTCTTCGGGCCACTCCTTTGGTCATAGAGCTGAGAGAGAGTGGACACTGAGAGGACACTGACGCTGGTTCTTTGTCTTTGAGGAGCGGAGCGACTTCCGGCTGTGTCCGTATCGCTGCAGCAGCGTAATTGATACAGGCTCACGCTGCTGGGCTTAACAGAGACCCTGCCGTGTTTGCACACAGCCTGAGATCACACAGCTGTAGGGCTCACAGTACAGACAGGGAGAGCTCACACAAGATCATACACAGCGTGCTGGCGAGATCACAGCTACAGAGACACAGAGGAGATGGTAAGAGATAGAGAGGGGTGCCTGGTTGGTTTATCGGACATTGGTTAAAGCTGTTGGAAGCTGGTGTACAAAACTGAAAGTAAAAGACGCAAAAATGTAACTTAAGAATGGTAAGCATAGAAATAGTGCCCATAGAACAGACCTACCAATGAGAATGCATATCTATAATTCAGATTTCTATGTGAATTTGGTTGGCTGGCCCCAAAAAGTTACATATTGCAGCTTTAAGCTGATATGATTAGAAAATCTCACTATGTGTAGCAGGTCATTTTACGCCCGAAGAAGAAAAAACAAGTGACTACAATAACTACCTCTGTGTAGCTAAGACGAAAGCGGTAATCACACACTGTTATACAACTGATAAGGCTCTTCCCTCAGTCTGCTCCTAAGTAGCATGTTCATTCAATCATGTCCCCAGCCAACCAGCTTGCCTGGTGAAATCTGGCCCACACCTGAACAGAGATACCCTGCACAGCAGTATCACCTCAATACTGCACTAAAACCCCACCAAAGATCTCTAGCAAGCAGGTCCTTGCCGCTTACACACACGCACACACACACACACACACACACACACTCACACTGGTTTTATCCTTCCGCCTGACATTCAGTGACATTTCAGAAGTCGTTAAAGGTGTGTGCACAGGGACCAGGAGAACGTGGCCAAAGGCGCTCCTCAGGCGGAAGGAGACCGCCGTCGCTGTCAGGACATAAAACATGGCTGGATGAACTGATTATGCTTTCAGAAAAATCCCACCCACACATTTCACCCAACTTCCCTCTCTGAAGATGTATTTAGTGTGTTGACAAATCATCTGTTCAGTATTTTAGACACACATGAAATGGATGCCTCCGGCGGGAAGGCTGGGTGCATGGCAGGTTGTTCAGTGCTCAAGGTAGAGGTGGCCTTTAACACACAGCTCTACGATCAGATTAGACTAGCACAATCCCAACTTTAACCATTAGTGGGATAGTAAAATATCTGATTGTAGATCTGTCTAGCTAGAGGACCAGAAGTAGGAATAGAAGCCCTATGTTGATCTAATGAACTGCAGCCGCTGGGCTGAGCAGTCTACAGCCTGCTCGGCTTTGCGTCTGTGACACAAACACACACACACAGGGTCCTCGACAGATAAGAGTCTCCACTTTTACGAGCCTCTTCCTCCCCACTAACAAACAGACTATTAACGGGCCGTCAGCCGCTGGCTCCTACCCGGCTTGCTGACAGCTAATGTCCTGCTATTTGTCCATCTCTGGCATCCGACTCCATAAAGGGCCGGCTGTAAAAAAAAAAAAAAAGCCCCAGTGACCCATGCCGTTAGGGGCCGACCCTCTTCTCCCAGTCTTTACTGCAGTGAATGTTTGTTTTTATTTGGTCGGGTTTCCTATGCTGTGATTAGTGGGCTGTGTTAAAGGAGGACGAGGAGGGGGCCGAGGAGGTGGGCAGAGGAGGTGGGCCGAGGAGGGGGCCGAGGAGGTGGGCCGAGGGGGTGGGCCGAGGGGGTGGGCAGAGGAGGGGGCCGAGGAGGTGGACCGAGGAGGGGGCCGAGGAGGTGGGCCAAGGAGGGGGCCGAGGAGGTGGGCCGAGGAGGGGGCCGAGGAGGGGGCCGAGGAGGTGGACCGAGGAGTTGGGCCGAGGAGGGGGCCGAGGGGGTGGGCCGAGGAGGTGGGCAGAGGGGGTGGGCCGAGGAGGTGGGCAGAGGGGGTGGGCCAAGGAGGTGGGCAGAGGGGGTGGGCCGAGGAGGTGGGCAGAGGAGGTGGGCCGAGGAGGGGGCCGAGGAGGGGGCCGAGGAGGTGGGCCGAGGAGGGGGCCGAGGAGGGGGCCGAGGAGGGGGACCGAGGAGGGGGCCGAGGAGGGGGACCGAGGAGGGGGACCGAGGAGGGGGCCGAGGAGGGGGGTGAGGATGTGGGCGAAGAGGGAGCCGAGGAGGGCGCCCGAGGAGGGGAACGAAGAGGTGGGTGAGGACGGGGCAAGCTGAAGGCCGAGGAGGGAGTCTTGGAGCCTCTTGGTTCAAGGCTCCTCCCCCGTGGAGAGGCTGTCAGGTTCAATACTAACACAAACACAGACAGAGGCAAGGCCCTGATTACAGGGCTAAAGCGAGGAGCACTCTGGGCCCCGGTGAAGAAAAACAGCTTCTACACACTCATAGACAACTGGAGTCTGGAAGTAAGTGCACGAGGGCGTGTGTAAAGAATTTCTCGGAAATGGTAAGCTTGCTGGGTAATTTAAAGAAATATATACAAACAAAATGCTATTTTATTCTTATTTTACAGCATATTATTAATCACAGCATGCCAAGCTATACCAGACCTCCACAACACATCTTCGTTTCTCCTGACTGCAACCCTCAGGATAAGCCATTCCTCTCTGTGTACCCAGATAAAATAAAATATGATTTGATGTGGTGTCTGCTAGCCTTGCTAACGCCGGCTAGCCCATACCACAGCAGCCCTCTATTTCTCGTCTATGTAAATCTGTCTCTCTGAGTCCCTGCTAAGAGTGAAAGTCAGCCAGGTCACTGTCGGACCTCAGCCCATCAATCCGAGACGGCGTGGTGACGGCAGCGTGCACTCCGCAAAGGGAGAACCTAACATTCCCACAATGCACGCAGAGGTAATGGAATCTCTGGGACGCCTGGGGGGACATAAGTCAAGGCGAAGAGAGATGGTGACAGTGACAAAAGCCTGGAAGAGTAGCAGAGAGAGAGAGAGAGAGAGAGAGAGAGAGAGAGGGAGAGAGAGAGGTGGACAGGTAGGGGAGAGAGGCAGGTAGGGGATTTTTGATGAATGTTAAAAGCTTGACAGCTTGAGGTTTTGGGTTTAAAGAGGAAGCAGATTGGTTCATATCCCGCATGGCCTTTACACTATCTGGTTCTTCATCACTATCACAGCTCTCTCTCTCTCTCTCTCTCTCTCTCTTTCTCTCTCTGCCCTGCAGTGGTGTGAGCCGGAGGCCTACACGGCAGCTTTATAAAGAGGTGCAAATCAATCTTAACCTCCTCTCTCTCTGGTGCTGCTCCACTCCCCACAGGACACAGGTTGCATAGAGCCCTGAGGACCAGCTCTCACTGCTGCACGGAAACATCCAACCTACTGTAGTACAGGAACATTACAGTATGATGACAATCACTACAGTACACCTCTATTCATCCTGAGAAGCTGAACTGAAACCCACTCTCCTGACCTGTTACCGGTTTATACAATTAATTCATGTTATGACATTTTTTTATAGATCCAAACATAAAAGTTCTTTCCACATTGCAAAGTAATTTGCTACCATATACAGTCCTGTAAGTGTGGCTACCTTTATTTTCTAATGTCTTTGTGAACTGTATGTATTTACATATCTGTAGACATACTGGCAACAGAAATGTGCTTTATGACTATGTAAATGGACCATACATGTCCATGAACAAACATGCAATATGCATTAAGCCTGCCACCAATAAACAATATACTGTAAATCAATGGCTTAATAGCATTTACAATAAATACATGTAGTCACTACTGTAAAGAACATAAAAGCAAAATAATATATTGCTCTATGGAGAGCTGCTACCTTTGTTTTACAGTCACTTTGATGAATAATTCACAATAGCAGTTCAATTATTTACATGAAGGTTATAGTGAACTGTTCTGCAAACAGCGACGCGGTAGGTTAGTGCAGCACTGTCTCCTGATTATGGGGCCATGTTTCTAACCTCACATGATAACGTAATGTTGCTGTAACACATGTTCTCGCTTGCTGCTATATGGGTTTCCTTACAGTTGTAATCATCTGGGCCTGTAGCTTTAGCATCAGGGTCTCTCACAATGCTAATAGACCCTAACAGACATCTCCAGTGATCTAAGCCACCTCCATTTTTCAGGAAACATGCACCCATACAGTCCAATGCCCCTAGACCCAAACTTGACCCCTAGACCCTAAATTGACCCCTAGACTCTAACCCCTATACACTTGTTTAGATTATAGCCAAACTGACACCTAGCCTAGCTGTGGCTATCCTATTGTGCATATTAATAACACCTACAAGTTCTTACAGGGTAAAGGCTAGAGGTCGATTTGGGATTTGGCAATAGCAGAAGTACGTTAAATGACTAAATTGGCCTGTCTGGCCTCAACATGTCTGGGGTAAAGTAAGACTGTAACAGGACTAAACAAGGACATCTGGTCTCCATAATCCTCTTACCAGGACAATACCGTGGAACAGTCCCCACAACAACTACAATGGTGAATCAATGGTGTCCCTGACATTGTGACATGGCAATTACATTTAACTGGTGTCCATTGATTATCCAAAAGCAGCTTAACCTGGCAAGGGTCAAGGAACAGCTAGAGTCTCAGCTAGAGAGGGCAGAGGAGAGGTCTGTTCTGGGTACAGTTTACCCTTCCCCCGTCAACTAACTGAACTGTGTGTGTGTGTATGTGTGTGTGTGTGTGTGTGTGTGTTTGTGTGTGTGTGTGTGTGTGTGTGTGTGTGTGTGTGTGTGTGTGTGTGTGTATGTGTGTGTGTGTGTGCGTGTACGTGTGCGTGTGTCACTATCCATCTATCTACCTCCTATCAGTCTCTTATTTTCAGAAGGTCTACTTCCGTCCATACTGTGGTCTCTACAATTCCATGAACCTCATACAGACACTCTGGCTCATATTTCACAAGGGGAGAGAGATGGTGGTGGTGATGGAGGCAGACACATTTCACTGTGATCCCCAGATTCTCCCCTACAAATCACTACCACCTCTTTCACCATGTCATTATGTTCATGACAGGATTAGTCAACTTTCTGAAATGTTTGGTACTAAACCTGAAAGATCACAGGACCATGGTGAGGATGCTTCTGGCTGTTCATTCCCTTCTCCTCTCTCCCATGGCTCTATAATGGGATCTAATGGGCTCAGTCTTTACTGTGTGTCCATTAGGCCACAGCGATGCTGGATATTGGCAGGTGGAGAGACAGAGAGCTTCAGTTGTGAAGTATAGGGCTGTAAAACCATGTCAGCAGACAGGTAGGAAGTGGATGTTGTGATGGACTGAGTGACATACTTTATGATATTCAATGGGGCAACTGGCCCAGCCTTTCTCTTTTTGTAAATAGTCTCCAATGTTCATTATCAATTGCTACAATTACTATCATGTATAAGACTGAAACATTTGATTGTAACGATCAATTGCCCTTCAAAGTTGGCCATTCACAACACCCTAAATTAACTGCACCTAAAGCCATCAGTCAATGGTCAATGCAAAATCTATTGAACACACTGCTGGCTGAGGAGTGAGAATGTGCCTAAGGAAGGGGCGGGGGGTACTTGGAGTGCACCCAAAACAAGTTGATTTATGTGAACCGGAGCATATACATCTAATCGTTATCTCTTAGCAAGGACGATGAATGAAAATGTCTCTCCTGAAATATTGAAATGCAATCTTTATCTAAGTGAGGCGAGGAGGCTAGGAGGGGAACCCATTTAGCAAAGCCGTTACGTACTCCTCCATCAGAGCTCTAAAAGAGCGGGCGGAGATGAAAGACAAAAGGGAATGACAGATAGACGGAGAGAGAGCGACAGGAAAGACAGAGAGAGGGAACCGTGAGATAACAGAACGAGAGAGAGGAGGAAGCTGCTTCCCCCACGTCCCTCTCCCCATCATCGCACACGACCCCGCTCCCATCCCTCACACACATGTTCTCCCTGTCTCCCCGTCTATCTCACCATGTCAGCAAAATTGTTGTTTTTAATTTATTACACATTCCACAAGTGAAGATTGCAAACCTCCCGAGTGCAATTTTAAACAGAGGCGGGAAAACTATCAACAAATCTTTATTTGTCCCCTGGCAGAGAGCTTGGCTAGAAGGATAACAGTCGCCTCTGAGTAGAACAGGCTGGAACAATGGTGAGGATGGGAACTCTAAACGGCGTCCTGTAGCACCACGCCGCAGTGCAAGACTGAACACCGCTTCAGAGGAATAGATAGAGAAAGAGTCAGAGAGAGAGAAAGTCAGAGAGAGTGAGAGAGAGAGCGAGAGAGAAAGGTAGAGAGAAAAAAAGAGAAAGAGAGAGAGCGAGAGGAGAGCAAATACAGATAGAGAGATACAGAGAGAGAAAGAGAGAGAGAGAGAGAGAGAGAGAGAGAGAGAGAGAGAGAGAGAGAGAGAGAGAGAGAGAGAGAGAGAGAGAGAGAGAGAAAGAGAGAGCGAGAGGAGAGCAAATACAGATAGAGGGATACAGAGAGAGAAAGAGAGAGAGAGAGAGAGAGAGAGAGAGAGAGAGAGAGAGCGCAAATACAGATAGAGGGATACAGAGAGAGAAAGAGAGAGAGAGAGAGAGAGAGAGAGAGAGAGAGAGAGAGAGAGAGAGAGAGAGAGAGAGAGAGAGAGAATGAAAGCGAGAGAGACACTTAAAACAAACAGCTTATTGACTCTGCTGGGGCGACTGAGCGCTGATCTGAAGAGAAGAGTGGGAGCAGTGCAGTGCAAAGCAGCGAGCTCCTCTGAAAAGTCTTTAGTCTTTTACCCAGGCCCTTTCCCAGTCCTCACAACCACTTAGCCCTCTCTGCCTGTGGGTACCACGGGCCTGTTGTGACACGGTCTCACATACTAGAGGTCTGGAGACTGAGGATACAGAGCTGTAGAGTTAAGACAGGGCTTTAAATCACATAGGACAACAACACTTAGGAATAACACTGGATTTGTCAACTGCAGTTCAGTTTTTCTATGAGTCATATTATTTATGTATATATGAAGACAAGGGGAGCAGACTGGTTCATTACTGCCAGCTGCATAGCATAAGTCATTAAATATGTTGCACTCTCACAGAACAACTGAATAGACTTGTTGCTTTGTATATATGGGACAATTTGGTAGAAGCTTTGAGTCCTGGTCCCACAAATATATTATCTCCATATTTACCATGTGGTGGCCTTGGCCTTGGGTCTCTCCAGACTTGACTTAACTCTGTGACCCACCATGCCCATATAGGGTGTCGGTGAGAGTGCCACCAGTCACCAAGACATCCTACTCCTCACTAACATCCCCAGCACACCATAGCCCACCCATCACACCCTGCCAACCTCTAACAAACAATGCAAAAAAACAAACATATTGAATCTCTAACTGACAGAGTGAAGTACTGTCACCCGTCCCTCACACTAAAAACTGGCATCACGCCCTGGGAGTGGCTCCTTCAGCCTTGAACCAGATCCTTCCACAGGGCCTCACAGTGTTAAAAATATGGCTTGTTTCTCATTAGCACAGTGCCTAAGATAGGACAGCCAAGAGTGGATGGTAGAGGACTCTCACTGGGGACATGAAGGGGGGTTGATGACACTGTGGTATTGGCCAACTTCTAGAGTGAGTTTTAGTCCCTTTGTCACTTGTCTTGACTTTCAGACTCTGGGACACTTCTGTTACAAACAGCTGTGATCATTATGCTGTACATATTCTGATATACACAAATACACATCCATGCATCAAGGCGTAGAAGTACTGTATGTACACACACACACACACACACATATACGCAAGCACACACACATACATGTATGTGAACACATGCACACACAAACACTTATTTTGACCTCAGTATAAGAAGACAATTGTCCAGAAAATAGTTTTTATAACTGATAAAAAGAGAGTCCAGAATATGAATGTATTTCCGACTCCACCCCAAGCTTGACTCCCTGAGAGCAGCGCTGGAGAGGATAGGAGTGGGTAATCAGTAACAGAGGGTTTCTCTATGGATCCAGTCTGGTTTTCATTAGCATGCTGGCCACTGCCTCCTCACATCTCGGTGTGTATTTAAATAGTTCATGGACTAGCCATCCACTCTGCTACTGTAAGTAAGGAAGGGGGCCCCGATCCTCAGAAGTTCTATCTTTCAGATCAGGAGGAGTGACTTTGGAATACTGCAATATTCATGAAGTGTTTGGGAACTTTATACCCTCCCTTGTCTTTGAAGTCTCCTAGATTTCATCCACTTCTCCAAAAAAGCCTCCGTCCATTTGCTCGTCAGTAATTGGACACTGGATATATATATATTTTTATTCCTGTTGGTTTTCTTTGCATACGGTGGGATAAGCCAGAATGGCTTCATACTGTATGTTAATGCCAGTTGGACTCGACTCCTCGTGGGGAATCAAGAACGCTTGGATGCCGGGAATACGATCTGACCAGCCGTAGCTGTGCCCGACAAGCCCTTCTCCCCCCTTCATTCCTTGGTTCCCTCCATCCACCCACTCTGTGAATTCCCCCTATGTCTGACCCAGCCAAGGGTCTCTCTCTCTTGGTAGACACCCGCTAACTGAGGGGCATGGTGGGGGGGTGACCGTTCCTCTGTTGAGCTTAACTGTGCGTTCTGTGATGATCGATGAAGGCCAGGGGAGATAGAAGCGATAGCGCAAGCAGAGGAAGGAGAGAGGAGAGAAGAAGAGGTAGAGGTAGAGGAGAAGGGTAACACTATCCCCGTGCAGGATACAGGCGAGAAGTCTGAACGACTAGCGCCAAGCCCGGCCCAGACACAGCAGCAGAGAGCAGAGATCAGTAAAGGCAGCTGGACACCTTTGAAGGAAACTATCAAATATTAAGGGGAAGTGGATATCTCCTCTCGGCTGACTAAAGTCATGTGGCTGGGAGCGGATCTGGCCACCCGTAGACCCATCATAGTGGTGTGAGATATCTATTTTTTCCCTGTAGCACTTGCACTCTCTCTTTCTCTCTCTCTCGTGACCGCCACACCGTGTAGTCACGGTAATTAGGCTTCTCCAAACTCTGATGCTGCTGATGGTCATTAGTAGCCTACCTAACTGCTTGGTACTCAGCACTCTATTGTCCCTCTAATCACTCTGACATCAATGCAAATGTACTCAAATATCTAATCAAACACTTCATGAGAGCCCATGAGCTCATGTTGCGCAACATTTCAATAGGATATGCAATTGCGAGAGAAAACAGAGTGATGGCCTCTACTAAAAATAAGAGGATCAGCTTTCTATAGGCTAGACCTACTATATTTATTTATCAACTTTCCTAATATTAAGCATATTGCTTATATTTACAACAGGAGTGTAGACTAGCTGGCTGGCATGAAAATAAACCACAGGGAAAAGCCCGATTTAAGTGCATAGATTACATGTATTTTTTCTCGCTGACCCTGTTTCGATACAGGTGCATGATAATGGTCCATTCTAAATCAAAGCAAATTTCACACATTTATTATTTAGTATATGTAAAGACAATATTAAATCAAGAATAGTCTGATGGGTGACAGCCTATCACTTGTGAATTCTATATTATCATTTGTGAATGATGCCCAGCATAGGAAACAATGCCTTTTTTTGTGACTTTTTCTAATTATAGTCGCACACCTCATGTAGCCTAGCCCATAGGCCTATAGGTTTTAATAAGGTTTGTATCACAACTAGTGGCCAAATAACGTCTTAAAATGAATCACATTAATCCGCTTTACAAGGGGTGTATAACCTAACTGGCATACATAAGCAGCGCGTGAGTTTCAAGTTTGGGGAAGATTATTTTCACCATAAAAATGCACCATTACATGGATAAATACATTTGCGGTCACTTTTGATAATGGTGTTTTCCGCTAATGGAAAATGTGCCTTTATAGCGTACTACGATGTGCTCATTGCTGCACTTAAAATGTGAAGAAATATCATGATAGTTTATCAACATTTTAAATGAAATATTATGATATGTTGTATCAGCCACATTGTGTAAAACATTGCATTTCTTGATGCTAGTGGTTGTATTAATTTGGGATCTAGCACATCCCACAACTGCCATACCATGCAGTGAAATTCTAGGCATTATCAAGTGTTTGTCAAATTGTGAATGAGTGACTGATGTAGTGTGTACAACTTGAGCAAAAAACAAAGCAGAGCTTATGTCTTTCAAGCTACTTTTTTCAAATCATCATTAGAGTCGCATCATGCGGCCTAACAATGTATTGAACATCAAAACATGTAGCCCAATGTTTGTAGAACAACTAAAGTTACATTAATAACTCTAAATGAAGCACATAGGAATACCTAATTATTTGTTAACCGCCCAACACAGAATAGCCGCATGTGCGCACTTCCTCAAATCGTTTGGAGAAAATATGCTTTTTTCAATTGTATTCTTCATACTATCAAATAATGCCACGGAATTCTAATCAAATCTTGTCTGCTAAATGAACTAATGTAGCCCACAGCCATTTGGCATAGCCAGATCAGGACTTAACATAAGGACAACTCAGAGTAGGCTATTCTGTTCTTCTGAAATAGACTACATTTTCTTTATATCATGCTTCTTTAGACCTGTCTAAAATAAATAATGGATTTATTGTGAAAGTGTAGGCTATATTACATGGATTTATTCGACTTTTTAAAATGTATATGTTCCAAAGCCAGGAGATGCTAAATGTGTTAATGTTAATTAAAGGTCTATTACAGTGAGACTGACAGTTATTTGCTTGACAATCACAGGCTGACAAAATTTTGTGACTGCCACAGCCCTACTCAGAGCCACACACAGACCTGCCAGGATAAGTGTTCCTGCCGGGTAAGCACACCCATCGGCCCGGGGGGTCAAAGCATGAGTCCTGGACTTTGGTACAGATTTAACCCTCCTAAGATGTAACCCTCCTCTGCTACCATTTCCAACCCCCTCTCCCCCATCCTCCTCTTCATCTCGGTTAGTAAAACCAACCCTTAGCAGTAGAGACTGAATAATAAGATGGGCTTACTTTTGATCATCCCTGCTTTAGCATTAAAAAAAATCCCCTTTCCTCTTTTAACGGCCTTAAAGCCAATAAGCGGCTTGTTAAAGACTTTTTTCTGCCCGCACGCTAAAAGAGCAAACAACATCGGATGGTGTTTTGATATGCAAATTAAAGATGAACTATTAGTGTTGATGTCAGTACATTTCTATCGTCAGCTCGCGGTGAAAAGAAGAAAAAATATGGCTTCTTAGATCATGCTCCTGTATCTATTATACAGTTCACCAGCCTGTTAAACTAATACATAATCAGCATGGAAGAGGGTGAATCCATACACACACAAAATAATATACACAACAATAGAAACAACTCTTCAACTGGACGGGTTGGTTGTTTAGCAACAAAACAGAGTCGTGAGCAACTATGGGGCAAAACAGATGGGGTTGGCTTAGATTGTTGACAACATGCAAACTATATTTAGTTTGCACAATGAGCACTTGTTGTCTCTCAAATACATCGTTACAGTTGTTGGTTAGCTAGCTAGCAATTTTTTTGCCATATTAGCATAGACGTGGCAACAGTCAAAACACCTCAAAAGAGGTTATGGTGTCAAGAACAAGTTAAAACTAGCTGAAACGAGACACCTAGGATTCCCCACATGGCAGCTTCTTGTCATTGTTGCTAGCTATCTGGCCATCCAGAATCACAACAACACAAGGATTTCTGCCCCATTGAAGCATGCACATCGTTTCCGTGACGTTGTCAGCTAACCCGTCTATACAGACTGCACCAGTGAGGCTGATAATGTTAAAACACAGTCCAACTCTGCCATGTGTTTTTTTTCCCCAAAATACATTTTCTTTCCTTTGTAAATTGGCTGCAGAATCAACAGGTACAGTTTGGGAGGAAGAGATACAGAGTTGTTCTATGTCTCATACTAGAATAAAGGATCTCTCTGCACTGTGGACAGCTTCTGAAAGAGAATGACAAAAACCCCAGTAGGCAGGCAAGGGAACGCCAGCGTTATCTAATACATTCATCAATATGTCCACTAAGCTCCTGACTGCTCTTAACCCTGCAGCTATCTCCCTCTCGCTCTCCCCCCTCCTCCCCTTTCTGCAGAACAGGCAGCTCAAAGTTAGTGATACTCACCGTGCCAGCCCAGATGGTCAGCCGCACGGTCAAAGCATGTACCACTCAGCTCAAACAGTCTTTGAACAAACCCTTCTCCCCACTCCAGATGGCATGCCATGCGTGACACTAATGCCACGGGGGAACCGTGACGGTATCAGTGTGACAAAATCCCTAGAGGTCTGTGTGTGTGTGTGTGTGTGTGTGTGTGTGTGTGTGTGTGTGTGTGTGTGTGTGTGTGTGTGTGTGTGTGTGTGTGTGTGTGTGTGTGTGTGTGTGTGTGTGTGTGTGTGTGTGTGTGTGTGTGTGTGTGTGTGTGTGTGTGGTGCACTGTTTGTTTGTGTGTGCGTATGAGAGGGTCCCTTAGGTTTCTGCCTCTGTGGGGTAACTGGTCCCTGCAAGGGGTATGAAATTGATACAAGAGATTGCAGCCTGTCTAAAAACATATTCAAATAATTCTCGGGTCTTATAATCTAAATTGATTAGATATGTTTTTTTAAATGTCTTACTAAATGTAATGTCAAAAGTCATACATTATATTTCACTACTCATTAGAACTGTTATTTTTCATGATGCGCTGTCGTACAGAGGAATATTAGATTCCTCTGTACTGTGTGTGAATGAAATCACCAGAACTGCATCAGAGAAGAATGAGAGAGAAGAAATCTGCTCATAACCAAAACTCAGAGACAACAGTCAGACATCAGGTTCAATCAGCCTCCCTACAGATACATACTGACTGCCACTCTGTAAAGACATCATCAAGCCAGTCTTCACTACACCTGCCCAAGCACATTCCCCTGCAAGTGCAGTGATTCTGCAGTAATTGTGATATATCTAAACGCTTGATTCAAGCATAGAGAAGCATATTTTTTTACTTTGAGACTGATAAGGCGACAGAGGAGCCTCGAGGCACGCCAACAGCACATACACACAAGCATGCTCACACACAAAAACACACACGCTTAAACAAATCAAAAATCACCAGAGGAGCCACAGCCTTTGTGTGTTTGTGTGTGTGTGTGTGTGTGTGTGTGTGTGTGTGTGTGTGTGTGTGTGTGTGTGTGTGTATGCGCACCCATGTGTGTATGTGCGTGTATGTGTGTGTATTCTCGGGCAGGCAAGGGTTTTCTCCCGCTGTGCAGTTCCCCTCTCTAGCCTCCCGGAACGTCAAGGGGCTTTTATATCCAGAAAAAATGGGAAACATTGACTGGCTATTCCCTGTGATATTCCTCATTCCTGCTGAAGGCCCCTCTAAATTAAAAAGCAGTTATGAATCGTCCTCAGTGGAGTTCTCTGCTTAAATTAATGCCTCAATTAGATTGGGAACATTAAAGGTAGTAATGAATTCCACTCCTCTGTATTGTAATTTAAGGCGTGCTTACTCTTGCCTGTGAAAGCAGCGCTTGGCTTTGATTGTATTAGACTAGATTAATGAAGGGCTGATACGGAGTCAGTCTGCTCTGTAGCCCTTACTTATGTGCCAGGCCATGAAGCTCTATCATGTTTCAGCCGAACAGATATTGTGTTTAATTAAATTAGATTCAAGATACTTGATTTATCCCACTAAGGGTAAATATGCTAAGAGCAGTGTGGATTGGAATATATAGAACACAACATTAAAAACAGAATAAAAAAAATATTTTGTGATTGTGATTTATCACTGAATATAAACGATCAAAAGTCTCAGTAGGTAACGGTGTTATCAGGCAGATGACTCTTTCCTCTTCATAACTACTGTATGCTATATTTAAATTTGTAAGGACAGTAGACAGTATGTCTGGGTGAGGGTACCCCTTGATCAGCTCCATCACCTCTAGTCTCCTGTGTGTCCCTCAGTCAGTACTGTTACCCCCTGCAGCTCCCCTCTCTAGCTACCTGAGCTCAGGGGCGGGATCGTAACGATCGCAGGAGGAGAAAGCGATCTGTCCCCTATCGATCCAGACTGTCAGCACGGACTGGACGTCCACCCTGGCACTATCGCTAACACTATGGTGGCCAGGCTGAGTAACAGCAGTGACCGCAGGCTTGCGTGCCTGGTCACCTCTAATCAAACGCCCACTCTCGATGAGGCAGGGGCATCTAGAGGGTCACCTCGAGTCCCCATTCTCCAGCCCTGGGTGCTGATGGGTGACTGGTGGGTGCAGTTCAACCGCAGTCAAGCCTAACTTCGGTGAAATTAGCAGGAGAGGGATGCCAGTTGGCTTATGTTGTATTAATCGGTTAAATCAATGGTGACCTTATTTTTGATAAAGGAGCGTGGGTAATTGGAAGTCCAGGACCACGTTGAGGATTACAATGTTTATCTTCGCATAATCCCGATAAACATTAAGACATGACGAGCAACATGCTGATGAGCTTCAGGCAGGAGCAATCAATCACAAAGCGAGATAAATATCCCCTTTGGCATTCCTGCCAAATGAAGGAAGGTTAAAGTCAACAGGTCTAGCGCCACAGTGGCTCTCGCTCTCTGACGCTGTTAGTCTGTGGTTTTAAGTCCTGCACTCAGGTACACTGCACATTATGAAATGAGTCAACACGTCCTAAATAGTTGGAGGGTACGACGGGGAGCCAAATGCGAGATATTACCAGCAACAAAGAACCACAAATAGTGCCGTTACACCACCATCATTTCTCAATCGTTTTTGACTAAGTTTGGAACTTTAATTTAAAGTTGACCATTTTTTGTTGTTGTTGTTATTCAAATAAACAATCAATTCTCTCCATAACTTGCAGTCGACAATCAACTCTGTAAACATTTATCACATACACCAGACTTGTGGGTACGCCCGTTTCTTTTGAGTTACAGGGGGCCATTTTGCCAGGCTGCACATTTGCCTATTCACACAGGGAAATGGGCAGAAACTCCTCAAGCAGAACATATTCAGGAGGAGCGTTTCTGAGGACTTCATGTTTGCAAATGACTTGCAGGTACATACATAAACCCCTCTACCTGCGTGTGATAAAGGGACTTGTTGAAACCCAGACAAGCGAGTCTGCTTCTTAGCGACTCAAACCAGACGCTGAGCAGTATAGCGAGGAGATGGGTGTGGGGGGCGGGAAGGAAGGGGGAGGGGGGAGGTGGGAGACAGACGCATGTTCATTCCCCGTCCGTGCGTCTCAGTGATAAGGAGACATTGGGAGCTTGTTTACATCCGGCAATGGGAAAACAAATTGAAAATTCCTGCCGGGACGCCGATGCATATCAAAACAGGATTATTTTAGAAATAATCGCCCATGCCACAAACTGTCACCAGCTAATCTATACTTTGTTAGAATTCAAATTACTTTCCCATGTTTACATTGGCATTACGGCAAGGGCAGGGGCCCAGCCACTCTGAGGGGGCCTATTTGCACAAGAGGAGTAATAAAAAACAGATAAAATAAAATAAACTTCCAATAAATATTCCTGAAGGGAGAGAATGCAAAGGTCCTGTCGTCTGAATGGGAATATTGAATAGGGAGGGCCTTTACAATAATAGTGGTGGAGAGTCCCCGTCGTGAAGCAGGAGACAGCAGACAGATGGTGGTAAGATTTGATGGCTTCCTCTGAGGGGGCGAGACGAGCCCAGTTGGGCTGAGCTTAGCTGATTCGGACAGGGCTGGGCTGGGCTGGGCTGGGCTATAATGAGCTGAGGTGAACTAGATCTGGGCTAGATGAAGGTGGAACTGTTTAAGCAAGTCTGGTCAGATCTGAGTGAGGCGTTGCAGAGGTGCATTACGTTTGCATTGTGTCAGGAGGAGCAGAGGCTTCTCTTGTCTCTGGATCAGGTTGCCAGTGTTTATCACTTGGAGCTGTACTGTGCTGCACTGGCACAGAGGCCAGACACATTATCCCTTTTCGAGGCCTGTCAGTCATCACGGGCCGGGCCGTCTCACACCCGGCTGCAGCCGCAGCTCCACACAGAGAGTAGCAGTCTGCAGGCCTCAGCACTGGAGGGAGCCATGGAAAAACACACAGCTTCTATCCCTCCTCTCCAACGGATCAATGAGGCTTGTCTTTAAGTGAGAACGGAAGTGCAAACCTGGTGTGAGACAGTTCTCACATAACACAAGCCCTGTCACTGAGTCACTGTCCCTGTCCTTGTCGCTGAAGGGGACTTAACTCTTTTATTTTTACTAAATAGGTAAGAACACAGATGCATTGCGGATGCATGGCCCTAAAAGACTGTAAATTGAATCGCATATCACATTACAATGAATCTGTGATTGGTGTAATCATTTTAACATGTCATACTCAATCAAAATGAGCTACCTTCCTTAGATACGAAATGTGGAGTTGAATGCCCACTAACAACTAATACGTGCAGTCATGCATGTAACAAATTATATTGAGAGAGTTGAGTCTGTACATGTCTACACCTGCAGATCCTGTAACAGCCTCTCTGGTGCACTCACTGTGCATGTGCTCACTAGTTCCCTGTTTCAAGTTGACAGCTAGTGTCAGACAGAATCTATGGAGTATTTTCATAATTTCTTGTGAGCATATTAAATCAAAATAACTATAGGTACTCTTGTTTTCCCACAGTGTTTGGTTCAGGTTTAATCATTTTTATAGGATGTTTTCTTATTTTAAATCATGTCTGAATGCTTGAGGTAATTATTTCCCAAGACAATCAGTCTGGCCCTACTCAAGGCCTGTCAGACTAGAATTAATTTACAAGTTAAGTCAAAGCACTGTTCTAAGATCAGTATAACACCTCAAAGCCATCTCCGTGATTAGTAAAACCCCAACTGACTCTAGGTCTGTGTTGAATGTCTGCTGGTATGTTTGTCCCCTAGCTGTGCCGTCATGGAGGCTAGCCTTATAGTTCCTATGGGAATAGGTGTATGTGTCCTGTGGTGGAAACCACATTGAGTGACATACACAGAGGAGACATGCAGAAGACATCACACAGATATGTTCTCTTTACCAGTGGTCGCTTTAAAAGGGCTTGTTGTTCTTAGCCATATTCTTAATGGCACTAAAGTTCTCAGTCGAAAGGCTGATACTTGCAGAATTTGTCATCTATTTTACAATCTCCCTCCTCTTCTAAAGGCTATTGGGAACAACAAACAACAGTGTCATTTCACAGGGCAATATATTTCTATTGGCTTCCAAAGCAATGCTGGGTGACCCCGGAGCAGTCATTTCACATATCCAGATCTTAAGGTCGTCCACGGGAAGTGTTGGTTCTACAGACTAGAGACACTGGGGAGGTTTCCTGTCAGCGCTAGTGCTAGTCTACCGCTCTCTCGGCTGTAACTTTGCTTCTGTGTTCCCAGCCCTTGCTTGAGGCGGTGAACGGCTTTGTCCGCCAAGGGAGGGGGGCGAGGGCAGTGGGGGAGAGCAGGTTAGATTAGGTTTGACAGGGTAATGCTTTGAACGGGGGGGGGTTAGAGGATTTGATTTATTCTCAAACTCAGCCCATAATGGGACAGTGCATGTTTCTATTAGGGGCTGTGATAGAGACCATGCTAGTCTCATTCCCTTAGACATACATGAGCTATACTCCACTATCTCCTGTCTCTCCCTAACTTCCTTTCTCTCGCTCTGTCTCGCTCTGTCTCTCTCTCTCTATCACTGTCTCTCGTAATCTTTCTTTTTCTTTCTATTTATCTTTCAATCTCTCTTTCTGTCTCTCTTTCTCTCAACAACAGTGGCTTGTGTTATTATCAGCTGTGTCTGTGGATGAAAACTGAGTGTGTGATATGTCTGATCCAAATCAGAACCAGATTTTAGTGAAACCCAGGTCATCTGGGGATAGCTAACTGCAGGCCGCACTAATCAACTGCTCTGAGATCAGATATTGGAAGACAGCTCCCAAACTTAGCCCCTGCAAGGTGTCTGTGACTGTTCATCTTCCAGTAGAGTCATTTCACCAAGCACAAAAGCAACCTGCAAAGTTTCCTTTCTCCCGGAAGTCTTCTGAGAGGTGCTGAAGTGAAACCAGGATGCACAGGCAAAACATAAGCCATCAAATACTTATCAAATGAATGTATGGTTGACATGTAACATGCATATTAACATGGGCACCCTGCTCTCAGCTACTTCAGCATCCTGTCTCTTTAAATCTTGAGGTGGCCTGTTGTTTCTCTGTTCAGCTGCTGGGCTGCAGTCAGAGTTCTGTGTGGGAGCGTGGTGGTTTAGAGTAGAGCAGAGAGGGAGGAAGGATGACAGAGAACAGACAGTCAAACAGAAAACATGTACGGGCGAAGGAGAGAAGATCAGTGGCACCACAGACGAACTGCACAAAGAGGCTCATGACAAGGCTCTAATATGTGTGTGGTAGTACAAGTTGTATTGTATAATGCATGTGACAGTGGATAGATAGGATTCTGGATACATCTGTATATCCAGTGCGGAGTGTCAACAAATAAATAAATGTGCACAAAGTAGTCCATCGACAAGGCCTAAATGATGTCCAATAATGTAACATAAGTATATAATGATGCACATATTGTATTCTAATCTGATTCTCATTTTTCACTCCTTCTCTCTCTGTCTCGGTCTCTATCTTTCATATAACCTCTCTCTCACATACACTCATTTACACAAACATACAACTGTCTCTCTCTCTCTCTCTCTTGAGACATGATAACCGTTTATTATCTGGTAATTCCTTGCTGCCTGTTTCACAGCACCCCTAACCACACCGCTCAGCAGCGCAGAGGCCACGGCAGCAGCACATCATTTCCTGTCACTCAGGGGGGGGTGACTAGGGTTGTTATATATGTTTTTTTTGTAGAGAGAGGTCAAAGGTCAAACACAACGCAACAGCAGCCAATGACAGTCATATGCTACAGGGTTGGCACAGGTACCGAAACCACACAGGAAGGACAGTTTGAAAATCATGAATCTTTGGGCTATTGAGATAGACGTGATCTGGGTTTATGGTACCATCAGTGTGCCCATCTGCCCGAGCATAGCAGGAAGGAGAGGCAGAAATAGATTCCTTTTCATCTGCGTTTCCGGGAAAATGCTGCTCATATCGGACACTCACGTCCCCGGGTCAGTCACACGGGCATTGATGTAATAGGAGTATTTACGCTACGATACATTCGCAATGTCAAACAGTTTTAGGCTACTTTATGAGTAAACCTGACTCTGCTTGAAATGTGTTCCATCTTCATCAGATACAGTAACTGTATAGGCTGGTTTGAAATGGGATCATAACCACTACAGTACATGGCTCAGTTGTGATGAGTGTATCTCTGTCACTACCTCCTTTTCTCCTCCAGTGGATGACACACCAGAGCGGATGGGATTGCAGTGTGTGGGAGCCTGGGAGGTGACCTGCAGGGCCTGAGCAGTCCACTGAGGTTAGGACATTACAGGAACAAGGGGTGGATAAGGGTTAGAGTAGAGCTGTGGTCAGGCTGTTGTCACACTGGTCAATCAGATCATGATCTGTCCCATTTGTTCTTTTTTAGAATGGAAGAGAGTAGTTCTCTCCATTTATCCATTGTAATATGACTACCTAACCTATCTATCTCCAGGCCATCTGACTGTTAAACAGTCATCACTAGCCGGCCTCCGCCCAGTACCCTGCCCTGAACCGTAGACACTGCCACTAGCCGGCCTCCGTCCAGTACCCTGCCCTGAACCGTAGACACTGCCACTAGCCGGCCTCCGCCCAGTACCCTGCCCTGAACCGTAGACACTGCCACTAGCCGGCCTCCGCCCAGTACCCTGCCCTGAACCGTAGACACTGCCACTAGCCGGCCTCCGCCCAGTACCCTGCCCTGAACCGTAGACACTGCCACTAGCCGGCCTCCGTCCAGTACCCTGCCCTGAACCGTAGACACTGCCACTAGCCGGCCTCCGCCCAGTACCCTGCCCTGAACCGTAGACACTGCCACTAGCCGGCCTCCGCCCAGTACCCTGCCCTGAACCGTAGACACTGCCACTAGCCGGCCTCCGCCCAGTACCCTGCCATGAACCGTAGACACTGCCACTAGCCGGCCTCCGCCCAGTACCCTGCCCTGAACCGTAGACACTGCCACTAGCCGGCCTCCGTCCAGTACCCTGCCCTGAACCGTAGACACTGCCACTAGCCGGCCTCCGTCCAGTACCCTGCCCTGAACCGTAGACACTGCCACTAGTCGGCCTCCGTCCAGTACCCTGCCCTGAACCGTAGACACTGCCACTAGTCGGCCTCCGTCCAGTACCCTGCCCTGAACCGTAGACACTGCCACTAGTCGGCTACCACCTGATACTCTACTCTGCACCTTAGAGGCTGTTGCCCTATGTACATAGACATGGGACACTGGTCACTTTAATAATGTTTACAGTCTGTTTTACCTACTTTATATCCATACTGTATTCTAGTCAAGGCTCATCATATATAACTACTGCTGTACACACATGTTCTATTCATATACTGTCCATACCGTCTATACACACCATCACATACAGAACATAGATATTTATATTCCTGACTCTGACATTGCTTGTTCTGATGTCTTAATACATTTTTTATTATATATTTTTTATTTAGTGGGTAGATCAGCTTGACTTTGCAGATAGATTGTGGCTTCCATCAATGCAAGTGTCTGCAATTGTTCTTTTTTACAACTTTTGGATAGTGTATGTATTGTTATTGTATTGCTAGATATTAATGTACTGTTGTTGCTATAAACACTAGCATTTCGCTGCACCTGCGATAACACCTGCAAAACTGTGTACGCCACCAATAAACTTTGATTTGATTTGATTTACCTGCACTCCTTTTTCTGGTCGTTGCTCATTTAGTCTCTGACTTTAACCATTACTTGATGTTAACTGCTCTTATTTACACACACACTGCACGGGGGGAGGTGCATCCTTGAAGTGCGTCACATTATTGGTTTGGCTGATGCCAAAACAGCCTGGCATATTTAGACAGAAAATATACCCAAACCCACCCATGCTTTATTGTCTGGGATGCTTAGCTAAGGGGTACACACGTATTGCAGGTGTCAATTTCATTTGAATAATGCTGAGTATGTTTTGCAGTTTTTTTTACCCTGTGTAGTGTTGTGCAAGGAGAGAGAGAGTGTGTGTGTGTGTGTGTGTGTGTGTGTGTGTGTGTGTGTGTGTGTGTGTGTGTGTGTGTGTGTGTGTGTGTGTGTGTGTGTGTGGGTGTGTGTGGGTGGGTGTGTGTGTGTGTGTGTGTGTGTGTGTGTGTGTGTGTGTGTGTGTGTGTGTGTGTGTGTGTGTGTGTGTGTGTGTGTGTGTGTGTGTGCGTTGACATTGGCAGCACAGTGGCAGTTAAAGCAAACGCAGGTGCTGCTGACTTTTGATGTGGGGAGAGGTAATGTAAGTGTGCCAACAAACACACACACACACCTCTGAGCTTCTATATGACCACCTCCACCACACACACGCCTTGAAATCCACTGTCTGTTTATTTAAGAGCTTCAGAGGTGTGTGAAAGAGATGGGTTAACGGGAGCGCTAGAGTTGACCTTTGTTAAGGTTACAAGCAGAGTAAAAACAACTACGTATTTCATATAATTAAGGTCATGGTTGATGATCATGTAAATACTGTAAATGTAACTGAGGGAACTGGCTTTAGTCTTTACTTTTCACTTGAACGCTGCACTCTCCAGAAGCCCAAGTTATACAGCAATGCTGTGTCATGTAGAAAAGGGAGTGAGGTTTTGGTTGGCCCACGGATTACTAGAATACAGGGAGCGGGAGCGGTCACAACGCTCTCCCGAGGTCCCTGGTGGGCGTGATGTTCTGATGAAACGACTGATGATTCACATCTTACTGTCAGAAGCTTTTATGCTCGCTCATCCTCTCCAGAAACAGTGCGTGAACACACTGCTCAGTACAGGCCATTGAGTCACGTGACCTTCAGTGTTTCAGTTAGGTCAATCTCATTTCATCATGACAGCTGGGTGTGATTCTACTGTGTTTTACTAGTTCTTTGTTATTGTGTCTTTAGTACCTAGTTTTGGCTCATCCATAGCAGACTACAAATGAATTGTAAATCGAGACTTAAACTTACGACTTTTAAGGAATACATGCACACATGCGCAAGCGCACCAGCACGCGCACTCACATGCACACACACTCACATGCACACTCACACACACACACACACACACACACACACACACACACACACACACACACACACACACACACACGCACGCACACGCACGCTCACGCACACTCACATGCACACTCACATGCACACTCACACACACACACACACACACACACACACACACACACACACACACACACACACACACACACACACACACACACACACGCACACACTTCACCACCCCCCAGAGACACACACACACCATCGCACACATTCAATAATCCACTCTCATAAACGTTCTTCCCACAGACAGAGATTAAAGAAGTCACCTCTTGCAACTCATCCAAAATAGCACTCCTTTCTTCTCCACTCTCCTCCTCCTCTGTTCCCTGTGTGTCTATGAGCTACAGATGGTTAAATGTGTGTTCTCACTCAGTGGGATCCCTATGGAAGCAGATGCCCAGGCAGGCCTGTGTGTGAGTGTTCCCATTGTGTCTAAAGCTGTCTGTGGGCTGTACACGGCTCTTCGTCTCCCTGTACTGGATGGATATCACCATCACCCTGCTCCCATTAACTCATTAGCTGAGAGGATGAGCCGGCTATTATCACTCACTATAACACTACACTTAACCTGCTAGGGAAGTCAGCCAGCTAGAATCATAATTAAGTAGTGGTCAAATGAAAATGCATGAATTTGTGTGAAGATGTATCAAACTATGTGTCATGCATCTGCTGTAGTGCACACAACAGACCACATTTTCTCATTGCTCAAAATAAATTGAATTAAAAAAATTATCTGCACAATCCCTACTTTAGAGAGTGTTATTGTGGCCTTTCACACATCCTGTAATATCTGTGGTCTTTAGAGCAGTGTGTGTCCGCTCAGCTCCACTAGTGTCTGTCCAAACATAGATATCTCTAGCATGGCTTCCTCCTGCAGCCCAAAGACCCCTACTGAGAAAACAAACACACACACCAACCCATGTATCTGTCAGCAACCTGGAAACAGGTATGTCTCAGGCTGGAAACAATCACAGTAGAGAGAGTGTGTGTGTGTGTGTGTGTGTGTGTGTGTGTGTGTGTGTGTGTGTGTGTGTGTGTGTGTGTGTGTGTGTGTGTGTGTGTGTGTGTGTGTGTGTGTGTGTGTGTGTGTGTGTGTGTGTGTGTGTGTGTGTGTGTGTGTGTGTGTGTGTGTGTGTGTGCGCGCACGCACGTGCATGTTTTCTTGGAAGTGAGAATAGTTTGGGAATGTTACAGGAAGCTCAAGGTGATCAACAGAGTTATGGGGAGTGTGTGGGATTGGACAGGAGTTGGATGTGTGTGTTACATACGTGATCATACAATCCATTATCATGTCAGTTCATCTGGGAAGATGTTGCCACAGATGAGACTGAACTTTCCACTTTCTCCCCAGCCCTCCTCAACCTTCCCCAGCCCTCCTAAACCCTCCCCAGCCATCCTCAACATTTCCCAGCCCTCCTCAAACCTCCCCAGCCTTACTCAACCCTCCCCAGCACTCCTCAAACCTCCCCAGCCTTACTCAACCCTCCCCAGCACTCCTCAAACCTCCTCAACCCTCCCCAACCCTCCCCAGCTTTCTCCAGCCCTCCACAACCCTTCCATGCCCTCCTCAAAACTCCCAAGCCCTCTCCAGCTCTCCCCAGCCTTCCTCAACCCTTCCAAGCCCTCCCCAGCCCTCTCTGGCCCACTGACCAGCCCAAGGCCAGGAGGCCTTTGTCTTTTTATGGTCCCCCTGGGCTCATAAAGCTTTGATAGGACAGGATACAGGGCTTTTAAACTGCCAGCATGTGCAAACCCACTGCACTTCAGAGACAGAGATACAGTAGTTCAAGTCAAGTTGCTTGGTCTTTGATGCCACTCTAACTGCACTGTGCTGTTATAGGAGATAACCACAAACCAGAGAAGGCCTTTCCTCACCCACACACACCCTGCACCATGCACTCAGTCCAGAGACATACACCCTGCACCATGCACTCAGTCCAGAGACATACACCTGCACCATGCACTCAGTCCAGAGACATACACCCTGCACCATGCATTCAGTCCAGAGACATACACCCTGCACCATGCACTCAGTCCAGAGACATACACCCTGCACCATGCACTCAGTCCAGAGACATACACCCTGCACCATGCACTCAGTCCAGAGACATACACCCTGCACCATGCACTCAGTCCAGAGACATACACCCTGCACCATGCACTCAGTCCAGAGACATACACCCTGCACCATGCACTCAGTCCAGAGACATACACCCTGCACCATGCACTCAGTCAAGAGACATACGCCCTGCACCATGCACTCAGTCCAGAGACATACACCCTGCACTCAGTCCAGAGACATACACCCTGCACCATGCACTCAGTCCAGAGGAAGTTAGTACCTAAATCATCATTCTCCTTCAGAATGAAAGACAGAAAAGAAACAGAAAAGAAACCAGGGACAACAAGTCAAGGAAATGAAAATAGTAAAGAAGGAGACCAGAAAGAGGGGAAAGAAACAAAGATGGTGTTGCTGTTCTTTAATAGTCTCCTTGGCACCTAAGAGGGTGCCAAACCTAGTTTCCTCTGTTCCCTTGCCCCTGTCCCCTCTCATCCTCACCTTTGACCCCACACCCTTCACCAGTGCTGACGATGCCTCGCCCTGCCTTGCCCCTGGCTGCCCAACCCTTCATTGTTTTGCCTCTGCTTTTCCACTGGGAGAAACAGGAGCATTGAGGGCCTCCTTGAGTGTCTCCACAACAGGGCGGGAGCTCTAAGCCAGCCGCTCCAGGCACTCCAAACTCTTCACACATTCCTGCTCGGGACAAGTGGAGGAGACTCGAAGGCCACCAGGACCACAGCGAGCCATGAGGCCTGACCAAAACAGAACCCTCGACACCAGGTTATGTTACAGTGGAACTGACAAACGGACACACACACACACACACACACACACACACACACACACACACACACACACACACACACACACACACACACACACACACACACACACACACACACACACACACACACACACACACACACACACACACACACACATGCTAAAGCGTCCGATGGCACTCAAGGTACTGTAGCAGGGCCCAAGTGCAGGATTTATAATGTGGTCACTAACCACTGTACCAGGGTCAGGCTTAAGGGTGGAATGTTGTTTCCCCACCACAGGGACACTCATCCACAGCTGAGCAGAGTGTCCTATTGATAGAGCCCAGTATTAGGTTTCTCCCCAATTAGTGAGGGGGAAAAGGGTATTATACAGGTATGTGTCCAGACTGGTATTGAGTTCACCATAACACATTCATGCCATTCAAATTGTCACTTCATACAGCATATGGACCCCGGACAAATAAAGACATCTATTCTCACAACTTCCATACATGGCTGCAGTTAAATGTGAGTGTGACTCAATCAACAGTGTGAACATATAATTCAATTAAGGATAATAAAAAGGAGCTTTCGATGTCATACATCTTATCCACACTTAGACCCAGAGTGAATGTCAGCAGGAACATGGACGTGGAACATTTAATTATATGCCCATCAGCAGAGAGAGAGAGAACAAGAGAGAGAACAAGAGAGAGAATGAGAGAGAGAGAACGAGAAAGAGCGAGAGAACAAGAGCGAGAGAGAGAGAACGAGAAAGAGAGAGAGAGCAAGAACAAGAGAGAGCGAGAGAAAGAGAATGAAGGAGATAAAAAAAGAGGAGTGAAACACATGGGGACATGCCACTGGCAGACTGAGGCACAGACTTACAGCACCTCTAGTGAACATGATACAGGGCTGAGTGATATACAGCGCAACAGCCTACATGCATGCCTCTGTCCCCAACGAAGACCAAGCTTGATCTATGACAAATCAGCTCAGCAAGCCACAACACGATCCTTCTGCCATCTGTGAAGTGTAACGTTCTCCTTTCCCCTTTCGAGACAAACATACAGGGTCATTGAGACTGTTGGAGACACACTAGGTTTATGAGAGAGGTGATGCAATGTAGCCGTGTATACTGGGCTGTAAGCAACAGAGAGGAAGATAGTTGTTTTAGAGAGAGAGAGAGAGAGTGTAACATAACAGAGCAGTCCAGGGCCGAGGGCAGAGAAATGGTGTGACTCAGGAGAAGCCTGTATTCAGAGCCAGTACTTGTGCTTGGCAGCCTGTGTGATCAATATAAATAGCACCAAATGGGCTGTTATAAAAATGTTGAGAGTTGTAAATGATCCCCAAAGACAAAACCGGAGCAGCAATGAGCACACACTCACATACATAAACACACACATAATCACAGTCACATGCACACACACACACACACACACACAAACACACACGCACGCACGCACCCACACACACACACACACACCTTAATAAAAAGACTCAAACACACACATCGAGAGGCAATAGGATATCGAATGCTGGTTGTGAGCAGACATGGACACACTCATGCATACATCAAAAGGGAATGTCTTTGTGTGATTGTGAGCTGTGATTGTGAGCTGCGATTGTGTATTTATGAATATAGCTATCGCATGCGTATGTTGAATAAAAAATTATAAAACAAACTTGCATGACTGCTGCCTTGTAATCTAATTTGACCAAACCACAAGCATGCACATACACACACACACGCACGCACACACGCACGCACGCACGCACGCACGCACGCACGCACGCACGCACGCACGCACGCACGCACGCACGCACGCACGCACGCACGCACGCACACACACACACACTGCTCAAAGCTAAATACAGGTAAATATGTTCCCTTAGTGGTAAGGACCCCATCTTTATAGCTTTAGTCTGTACTACACATGATTTATGAAGATAGCTTATGACCAGTAGTATGCTGTAGACAGGTGGAGAGTGAAGGGTTGATTGTAGGGTTGGTGTGGGGGGTGGAGTTGAGCTGACAGGAGGCAAGTGCATGCCCTGTGGCCTTAGGGTGGAGGGATCAGATACACTGCCCTGTGTTGTCGGTAAGTGTGACTGCACCCAACCTTTACAGCACTGTGAGGACCTGAGGGCTTCATAATTGAAAACGCTTGGGTGAAGCGGAATATCTGAAAGTTGTCCCTTTGTCTAATATGACCAATGTCCTTGCTCTAACTGATTGGACAGGTGGAATCACTGCATACGTTTAGGCCAAATTGATAATGCTTATCCACTGTTTCCAGATTAGTGAGGACCAGGAGATATGATAATCACGGAGTGAGATATCAGGACTAAGCCCTAGATTAAAGAGAAAGAAGATAGTAGGAGAGGAAGGATGGGAAGAAGGCAAAATGAAGTGCTGCGCTGGCACTTTCTCCACACAAAGACTTTTCTAATGCATATGCATCCCCTAAATTCCTCTTTAAAATGAAAAGTGGTGCACCTTGAGCGACTTCATTCGTTGATATCTTTCCAACAAACTTTTGAGGGAAAACCCCCCCCCCCCAAAAAAAACAAGAAAGACTGAATTAAGGAGTGTGCTTAATTCCGGCTGACAAGAGCAGAGTGGTGCGTAACCTTTGGAAGGCTCTCTCCTTAGCCAGAGTGCTCGCGGTGATGGTCGCTAGCTGACGCTACCAGTGATCCTGAGCTATCATCACACAGACTGGCTAATGAGCATTAGCGCTTAGAGACGCACACAGGTAAAAGAAAAACACACACGGGGGGAGGAGAAAGGAACCTCCCAAGGATATGCTCTAACTTTCTAATATAAATCCTCTTTTCTTTTCTCCCTCCTTTCTTTTCCCCCTACGGACCATTAGCCAGTATATCCCTCCCTTCCCTCTTCCCTCCCTTTATCCCTCCCTACCCTCCTCCCTCCATTTCTTTCAGCGCGGTGCAATTAACGTCTCTCATCGAATATTGAAGGTATAAAGACAAATGGGTCTTTTTAGCCGATTCTCTTCCGCTAAGACCAGTCCTCCGCTGAGGGATGGCTGAAGGCTTCGACTAAATCAGGAAGCTGAGCTAACTGCACTTAGAGCCAAACAATCACTGATCATTTATTTAGTTCTTCTTATTTATTCTGCCTGGCATGTTGTGTTGCTCTGAGGTGTGATTATAAGGCACTGTGATTAGATGATATTCTCATGTGATTTCCACGCAGCTCGTTATGGGGGAAACGGATTCAAGCTCATTTCCAAAGATGGAGTTTTATTATACCTCAGAAATGCTTTGGATAAAAGCGTCTGCTAAATGGCATGTAGAATGAAGAGGTTTCTTTTACAGATTACTTTAGCAGATTGGTTGAAATATAAAATAAAAACACTTTTATCATAGGAACCTCACAATAATTTAGCAGTGAGATGATATTTCTTAATGTATTTATATTTGAAAATATATGGCTTATTTTAGTTACTTATATTTATATAGTCTCTTTATTTGTTATTTTTGATTAGTTTGAGTTGTTTTAGTACTGATTTACATCTCTGTGTTGCTTAGTTCAGGGCTTACTGACCCCTGAGATAGCGTCTACCTACCCCCCCGTCCCGTCCCGTCCCCAGCTGCCAGAAGTTCCTATTTTATTTAATTATTACAACCATATTTTTGTCTGTATTATTCTAAGTGCTTTTCTAAGCTTTTCTAGTAGTAAAATGAGCCCTAAAGAATATGTGTGGCCCCTGTTTTAAGTACAGTGCCAGGACCAGTGTAGAAGAGAACATTGTAGCAGTAGTCCTGGGCAGTATTCCTGGGCAGTAGTCCTGGTCAGTAGTCCTGAGGGTGTTGTGGCTGGTGATGGCCATTGGCAGGGCAGAGAGAGGGAGCCTGGTCTGGTCTAACCCATGCCAACAGAGACTCCCAGGACCCAACACTCCCCTCAGCCAACATGACCCACGGCCAGCCCAGCACTAGCCATAAATCCACTATGCCCTACGGCAGCATAATCAGCCATGATCCTGATTAACACAAGTCTGCTTCAGCCACACATAAACAACGGAGAACACATACATAAAAAGGAGCACACACATTACAGTCATCCGTTCTCTCACGGGCTTGATACCCGGGCACGGCTCACATCATTGCACTCTAAAAATACATTTACAGCATGGACTTCAGATCCTGGCATGGCCTCGCACGGCTGGACGCCAGCACATGTGACCTGTGACGCAAGGCTATGGAGACGGGCTATGGGGTAGGGCTATGGGGCAGGGCTATGGGGCAGGGCTATGGGGTAGGGCTATGGGGCAGGGCTATGGGGTAGGGCTATGGGGCAGGGCTATGGGGCAGGGCTATGGGGTAGGGCTATGGGGTAGGGCTATGGGGCAGAGCTATGGGGTAGGGCTATGGGGTAGGGCTATGGGGCAGGGCTATGGGGCAGGGCTATGGGGCAGGGCTATGGGGCAGGGCTATGGGGTAGGGCTATGGGGCAGGGCTATGGGGCAGGGCTATGGGGCAGGGCTATGGGGTAGGGCTATGGGGCAGGGCTATGGGGCAGGGCTATGGGGCAAGGCTATGGGGCAAGGCTATGGGGCAGGGCTATGGGGCAAGGGTATGGGGCAGGGCTAAGGGGTAGGGCTATGGGGCAGGGCTATGGGGCAGGGCTATGGGGCAAGGCTATGGGGCAGGGCTATGGGGCAAGGGTATGGGGCAGGGCTAAGGGGTAGGGCTATGGGGCAGGGCTATGGGGTAGGGCTATGGGGCAGGGCTATGGGTAGGGCTATGGGGCAGGGCTATGGGGCAAGGCTATGGGGCAGGGCTATGGGGCAAGGGTATGGGGCAGGGCTAAGGGGTAGGGCTATGGGGCAGGGCTATGGGGTAGGGCTATGGGGCAGGGCTATGGGTGGGGCTATGGGGCAGGGCTATGGGGCAAGGCTATGGAGACGGGCTATGGGGTAGGGCTATGGGGCAGGGCTATGGGGCAGGGCTATGGGGCAAGGCTATGGAGACGGGCTATGGGGTAGGGCTATGGGGCAGGGCTATGGGGCAAGGCTATGGAGACGGGCTATGGGGTAGGGCTATGGGGTAGGGCTATGGGGCAGGGCTATGGGGCAAGGCTATGGAAACGGGCTATGGGGTAGGGCTATGGGGTAGGGCTATGGGGCAGGGCTATGGGGCAGGGCTATGGGGCAAGGCTATGGGGCAGGGCTATGGGGCAGGGCTATGGAGATGGGCTATGGGGCAGGGCTATGGGGTAGGGCTATGGGGCAGGGCTATGGGGCAGGGCTATGAGGCAGGGCTATGGAGACGGGCTATGGGGCAGGGCTATGGGGCAGGGCTATGGAGACGGGCTATGGGGTAGGGCTATGGGGCAGGGCTATGGGGCAGGGCTATGGGGCAGGGCTATGGAGACGGGCTATGGGGCAGGGCTATGGAGACGGGCTATGGGGCAGGGCTATGGGGCAGGGCTATGGAGACGGGCTATGGGGCAGGGCTATGGGGCAGGGCTATGGGGCAGGGCTATGGGGCAGGGCTATGAGGCAGGGCTATGGAGATGGGCTATGGGGCAGGGCTATGGGGCAGGGCTATGGAGATGGGCTATGGGGCAGGGCTATGGGGCAGGGTTATGGAGATGGGCTATGGGGCAGGGCTATGGGGTAGGGCTATGGGGCAGGGCTATGGGGCAGGGCTATTAGGCAGGGCTATGGAGACGGGCTATGGGGCAGGGCTATGGGGCAGGGCTATTAGGCAGGGCTATGGAGACGGGCTATGGGGCAGGGCTATGGGGCAGGGCTATGGAGACGGGCTATGGAGACGGGCTATGGGGCAGGGCTATGGGGCAGGGCTATGGAGACGGGCTATGGAGACGGGCTATGGGGTAGGGCTATGGGGTAGGGCTATGGGGCAGGGCTATGGGGTAGGGCTATGGGGCAGGGCTATGGGGCAGGGCTATGGAGATGGGCTATGGGGCAGGGCTATGGGGTAGGGCTATGGGGCAGGGCTATGGGGCAGGGCTATGAGGCAGGGCTATGGGGCAGGGCTATGAGGCAGGGCTATGGAGACGGGCTATGGGGCAGGGCTATGGAGACGGGCTATGGGGCAGGGCTATGGGGCAGGGCTATGGAGACGGGCTATGGGGCAGGGCTATGGAGACGGGCTATGGGGCAGGGCTATGGGGCAGGGCTATGGAGACGGGCTATGGGGCAGGGCTATGAGGCAGGGCTATGGAGACGGGCTATGGGGCAGGGCTATGGGGCAGGGCTATGGAGACGGGCTATGGGGCAGGGCTATGGAGACGGGCTATGGGGTAGGGCTATGGGGCAGGGCTATGGGGCAGGGCTATGGGGCAGGGCTATGGAGATGGGCTATGGGGCAGGGCTATGGGGTAGGGCTATGGGGCAGGGCTATGGGGCAGGGCTATGAGGCAGGGCTATGGAGACGGGCTATGGGGCAGGGCTATGGGGCAGGGCTATGGGGCAGGGCTACGGGGCAGGGCTATGGAGCAAGGCTATGGAGACGGGCTATGGAGACGGGCTATAGGGCAGGGCTATGGAGACGGGCTATGGGGCAGGGCTATGGGGTAGGGCTATGGGGCAGGGCTATGGGGCAGGGCTATGAGGCAGGGCTATGGAGATGGACTATGGGGCAGGGCTATGGAGATGGGCTATGGGGCAGGGCTATGGGGCAGGGCTATGGAGATGGGCTATGGGGCAGGGCTATGGGGTAGGGCTATGGGGCCTGGTTCCTCTCTAGGTTTCTTCCTAGGTTTTGGCCTTTCTAGGGAGTTTTTCCTAGCCACCGTGCTTCTACACCTGCATTACTAGCTGTTTGGGGTTTTAGGCTGGGTTTCTGTACAGCACTTCGAGATATTAGCTGATGTACGAAGGGCTATATAAAATAAAAAAATAAAATTGATTGATGGGGCAGGGCTATGGGGCAGGGCTATGAGGCAGGGCTATGGAGACGGGCTATGGGGCAGGGCTATGGAGACGGGCTATGGGGCAGGGCTATGGGGCAGGGCTATGAGGTAGGGCTATGGAGACGGGCTATGGGACAGGGCTATGGAGACGGGCTATGGGGCAGGGCTATGGGGCAGGGCTATGGGACAGGGCTATGGAGACGGGCTATGGGGCAGGGCTATGGGGCAGGGCTATGGAGACGGGCTATGGGGCAGGGCTATGGGGCAGGGCTATGGAGACGGGCTATGGGGCAGGGCTATGGAGACGGGCTATGGGGCAGGGCTATGGGGCAGGGCTATGGAGACGGGCTATGGGGCAGGGCTATGGAGACGGGCTATGGGGCAGGGCTATGGGGCAGGGCTATGAGGCAGGGCTATGGAGACGGGCTATGGGGCAGGGCTATGGAGACGGGCTATGGGGCAGGGCTATGGGGCAGGGCTATGGGGCAGGGCTATGGGGCAGGGCTATGGAGACGGGCTATAGGGCAGGGCTATGGAGACGGGCTATGGGGCAGGGCTATGGGGCAGGGCTATGGAGACGGGCTATGGGGCAGGGCTATGGGGCAGGGCTATGGAGACGGGCTATGAGGCAGGGCTATGGAGACGGGCTATGGGGCAGGGTGAGAGGAAAATACATTCCCTTGGTCCAATTCTCTTTGGCGCTCAGCTGATATGTTTTTGTTGACTCTCTCTCTGTCGGACAGGAGGCAATATGAGCCAAGAGACAGCTGATCCAGATATGTAGAAGCCCTTTAGATAATAAATCCCAAACATTAAAAGTCAGTAACACAGCATTCCTCTGTGCTTCGAGTGCAAACAGAACATCAACAATTAGCTGTGTTGAATGAATCTCAGTCTCCCAAGTCAGTTGATGATAGACTTGTAAAGTGTGAGCGATATATATTTAAGGTCTCTTCGTCAACACTGAGTATAAGAACTGAACCCAAACAAATCTGTCCCCTAAACAACCAGTGTGTGTGTGTGTGTGTGTTGGAATGCATGCGAGTGTGCCTACCTGTGTGTGTGTGTGTGTGTGTGTGTGTGTGTGTGTGTGTGTGTGTGTGTGTGTGTGTGTGTGTGTGTGTGTGTGTGTGTGTGTGTGTGTGTGTGTGTGTGTGTGTGTGTGTGTGTGTGTGTGTGTGTGTGTGTCTAAAAGAGAAGAACAGGAATAGGAGAATTGATTTGCACTACAGAGACCTCTTTTGTGAGATAGGGTGATATTGGTCTTATCTCTGAACGTTTTGGAGAGGTAACCAATAATAACAGACATGTAACTTGTCTTCTCCTACCTCCCACCACATCCTCTCACACGGCCGTGTGCTGCGACAGGGCTCATGCACACACACTCGTGTGTACGTTCGCTCATACACACAGAGCCAGTTCCAGGAAGTCACGTTGTCCTGTGTGTGATTGTCAGGACGCAGCAAGCAGCTACTTATCAACCTCCACTTGATCTGAATAGATTCAGTTGTTTCTGATTGATCACAGACATCATTCAGACACAGTTAGTCTAACTGATTGGAGGAGTGGAGAGTGTGAGAAGAGGTGTAGTATTACAGGTAGTCTTTAGGCCAATGCAGGCCACACTCGGAGCCTGGCTTTCGCCTTCACTCTCTCCCCCATGAATGTTTAATGTTTTGGGGCCATTGTGGAGCCCTGGCCTGGGCTGGCAGGCTGACACAGGGGGTCAACACTGGAGCCACCGAGGTGGAGGGGGACCACAGGGACGAGGTGACGAGAGGAGGGTTAGTCAGAGCTGTCACGCAAGGCGTCTGGTGACCTGGGGTGGGGAGAGGGGGGTTGAGGGGCTGAAGACATGACGCCTACTCAGGGGTCAGTAAGACTTGAACTCAGCAACATAGACTATATAAATATAAGTAACTAAAATAAGCTGCATTTAGACAGCTGCATTTACTTCTAAACATAGATGCCACTAGCTACCATGAAACGGTGAATAGTAGGTCTCCTACCATCATAACACATCCATCATCCACCACTCTGGCTAATACACCTCCAGAGAACACATCCACCTCTCTGGCTAATACACCTCCAGAGAACACCTCCACCACTCTGGCTAATACACCTCCAGAGAACACATCCACCTCTCTGGCTAATACACCTCCAGAGAACACATCCACCACTCTGGCTAATACACCTCCAGAGAACACATCCACCACTCTGGCTAATACCCCTCCAGAGAACACATCCACCACTCTGGCTAATACACCTCCAGAGAACACATCCACCACTCTGGCTAATACACCTCCAGAGAACACATCTACCACTCTGGCTAATACACCTCCAGAGAACACATCCACCACTCTGGCTAATACACCTCCAGAGAACACATCCACCACTCTGGCTAATACACCTCCAGAGAACACATCCACCACTCTGGCTAATACACCTCCAGAGAACACATCCACCTCTCTGGCTAATACACCTCCAGAGAACACATCCACCACTCTGGCTAATACACCTCCAGAGAACACATCCACCACTCTGGCTAATACACCTCCAGAGAACACATCTACCACTCTGGCTAATACACCTCCAGAGAACACATCCACCACTCTGGCTAATACACCTCCAGAGAACACATCCACCACTCTGGCTAATACACCTCCAGAGAACACATCCACCACTCTGGCTAATACACCTCCAGAGAACACATCTACCACTCTGGCTAATACACTTCCAGAGAACACATCTACCACTCTGGCTAATACACTTCCAGAGAATACATCCACCACTCTGGCTAATACACCTCCAGAGAACACATCCACCACTCTGGCTAATACACCTCCAGAGAACACATCTACCACTCTGGCTAATACACTTCCAGAGAATACATCCACCACTCTGGCTAATACACCTCCAGAGAACACATCCACCACTCTGGCTAATACACCTCCAGAGAAAACATCTACCACTCTGGCTAATACACCTCCAGAGAACACATCTACCACTCTGGCTAATACACCTCCAGAGAACACATCTACCATTCAGGCTAATACACTTCCAGAGAACACATCTACCACTCTGGCTAATACACCTCCAGAGAACACATCTACCACTCTGGCTAATACACCTCCAGAGAACACATATACCACTCTGGCGAATACACCTCCAGAGAACACATCTACCACTCTGGCTAATACACCTCCAGAGACCACATCTACCTCTCTGGCTAATACACCTCCAGAGAACACATCCACCACTCTGGCTAATACACCTCCAGAGAACACATATACCACTCTGGCTAATACACCTCCAGAGAACACATATACCACTCTGGCTAATACACCTCCAGAGAACACATCTACCACTCTGGCTAATACACCTCCAGAGAACACATCCACCACTCTGGCTAATACACCTCCAGAGAACACATATACCACTCTGGCTAATACACCTCCAGAGAACACATCCACCACTCTGGCTCATACACCTCCAGAGAACACATATACCACTCTGGCTAACACACCTCCAGAAAACACATCCATCCCTCAGGCTAATACACCTCCAGGGAACACATATACCACTCTGGCTAATACACCTCCAGAGAACACATCCACCACTCTGGCTAATACACCTCCAGAGAACACATATACCACTCTGGCTAATACACCTCCAGAGAACACATATACCACTCTGGCTAATACACCTCCAGAAAACACATCCACCACTCTGGCTAATACACCTCCAGAGAACACATCTACCACTCTGGCTAATACACTTCCAGAGAACACATCCACCACTCTGGCTAATACACCTCCAGAGAATACATCCACCATTCAGGTTAATACACCTCCAGAAAACACATCTACCACTCTGGCTAATACACCTCCAGAGAACACATCCACCACTCTGGCTAATACACCTCCAGAGAACACATCTACCACTCTGGCTAATACACCTCCAGAGAACACATCCACCACTCTGGCTAATACACCTCCAGAGAACACATCCACCACTCTGGCTAATACACCTCCAGAGAACACATCCACCACTCTGGCTAATACACCTCCAGAGAACACATATACCACTCTGGCTAATACACCTCCAGAGAACACATATACCACTCTGGCTAATACACCTCCAGAGAACACATATACCACTCTGGCTAATACACCTCCAGAGAACACATATACCACTCTGGCTAATACACCTCCAGAGAACACATCTACCACTCTGGCTAATACATATACCACTCTGGCTAATACACCTCCAGAGAACACATATACCACTCTGGCTAATACACCTCCAGAGAACACATATACCACTCTGGCTAATACACCTCCAGAGAACACATATACCACTCTGGCTAATACACCTCCAGAAAACACATCCATCCCTCAGGCTAATACACCTCCACACAGGGAGGGACCCCTTCCCTTTTACAGATGCACCGCTTTACGACACACACATAGGCCCAGAGGCTGTGATTACCTGGACCAAGGACTGCATCCCCTGTCATTAGGAACCATGTTAGTAGAAGGTTGGGGGGGGGGTAACCTCGGCCATCGTACCCTCTACTCAGGGCTGGGGGTGGAGTGTGTGTGTGTGTGTGTATAGTGTTGGGAGCAGTAGTAGAGACAGAGAGATAAAGTACAGCACAGTGCCCTGCCTGAGGGTCTTTTTACTGCCAGGTGGGAGGTCACAGTCATAAAGCCTGGATGGGACAGGAATTGGGCATGACCGGTACAGTAGCATTATCCCTGTAGAGATCTGGTCTGGGTAAAATTGATCCTGTTTTGGATTTTGTGATGTATTTGAAATCCACTAATTGAGTAACTTGCAACATTCTGGATCTACTGTATTTCACTAAAAGAGATGAGCTGTGCTGAGATGGGCTTGGGATGCCACTAACACAGGAATCAATTAGCTGTAAGTGTGCTTCCACACACCGCCACGCCACGCTATACATGATTGGACCTCCTCTGGGGCTTCCCAGGGCTGCCTGCAGCTACAGGCCAATGCGACATACACACAGACAGCCTACAGGATAGACATACATACATACATACATACATACATACATACATACATACATACATACATACATACATACATACATACATACATACATACATACATACATACATACATACATACATACATACATACATACATACATACAGCCTATAAGATAGACGTACATACAGACAGACTAAGGGATAGATAGACATACTGACAGCATTTAGGATAAATACAGGACAGGCCGAGACAGAACATGGCAGGAGCATGAAACTACAGGACAGACAATGACAGAGAGACGTAGACAGAGAAAAGATACAGATGGTGGCGATAGAGAAGCAGACTGAAGGAACAACAGAGAAGAGCTTGAGGAGTGACAAGGAGACATAGACAGGTCATGGCCTATAGCAGAAGGAAGAGCCTACAAGATACACAAATACACATGATACACAAAGCATGGCATGTTTAGAGACAACTTATCAGCGGGGAAGGGGGAAATCAGGAAATATCTGCTTCTTTTATGAGCTAGAAACACCACCATTCCCAACACACCAGCCAAACCTACACACATACACCCTCCTACCCCAAACACATCACCACAAACACACACACACCATCCTAACCTACACACATACACCCTCCTACCCCAAACACATCACCACAAACACACACACACACCATCCTAACCTACACACAGCAACTCCGCCGTCCCACTCGCAGAGGGCACGGGGTGATGCAGGCTTTTTATGACAATTATTGATCCTCCGGAGCACAGTAAAAACTATCCCCAGTCAGACAACAGAAATAACTGTAACCATATAACAGCTTCCTGCTTAGGGAACAGATCCCAGCGCTGCGGGGCCCACGTGGCTGCTATTCCTGGAGACACACATAACCCAGGGACCAGGGCAAGGAGTGGACAGAGGGATGGAGGGAGAGAAGAGAAGGGGAGAGGAGAGGAGTGAAGAGAAGAGAAGAGAAGAGAAAAGGAGAGGGGAGGGGAGGGGAAGAGAGGAGAAGGTTACAGAGAAGTGTAGGTTAGTTAGCCACTCCCTGTGCTCTGGGAGTCACTGGCTCCATCAGTGCTTCCTTCCATCCCGGGTTGAAAAATGAGCCTTTCCTGCTTTTCCGTTCACTTAGAGGCTTTCACTGTGATTGTTTACGTGCCTCACCATATGGTCCGTTTCACTTTTAATTATGATAATACGCATGTCTTTGTCTTGCGTAGTCCATTTATGTAATAACATTTTCTCTATGCAACATTTTTCCCCTCTCTTTTTCCATCTAATCAAATATTAGATAAATACCCCTAAAGAAAAAAAAAGTCTATTGTCTGAAGTATTACACTGGCAATAGAAAAGTGCACAGAGATTAATACAATATATAGCACACAGAGTTGTTTCAAGTGCAGAAGGTAAGATTGGATTCCTGGCTTTGTGTGGCTAAGTTTGTACTGTGATGACAGTGGACAAGATTAGTTCCTATTTCTTCCCCAGAACAATTTGGCAGTGGTGGAGAGAGGGAGGAATTACTGTTATAAAGCTGTCTGGGGAGCTGCCGCCCCATCATTAATAGACTGTCACACACACACACACAGCAGATCAGCTACAGGGGGAAGTATATTCCACGGACAGAGAGAGAGAGAGAGCAAGGGAAAGAGAGAGACAGAGGGAGAGAAAGAGGGGGGAGAAAGATTTTTTTATCTTACAGAATGGGTATCAACAAAGAAAAGGGGAGGCAATATGGAAAGAGAGGAAAGGAAGAGGAAAGAGAGAACTGAAAGAGAACTGAGTTTCCTACTGCACCGTTAGTTAGAGGCCTTTGTAAGCTGGGTTATAAAAGTCTGAATGTGCTTGGCTGACCCTAATATTGACCTCTGTTGGCATTTCTGTTAGGCTGGTACAGAGAAAGATTCGAAGGAATTGAGAGGGTGATTAAATAGTGCCTTGTAAACTCAGAGTAATTTACTTCACTATGGTTATTGTGTGGGAAGACCTACCCAGGAGGGGAGGGGAGGGAAGGGAGGGGACAGAGTCAGATATAGAGGAAGGTACAGCCTGTCAGACCGACAGTGTTCATTCAGCCCTGTCAGAGTTACACTACACAATTCACACTACTCCCTGGCCCTCCGCCAAGACAGTGACACAGACCTCTCATCAATGCCATTCCTCATCCATGTGTTTCTCAATCTGGTCCATTTGGACTGCTTTTAAAGACCAAGCTCTGATCTGAGGTCAGCTGATTTACAATCACTCCATATTAAAGCCTGTCTACTGCCTAGCCTGTCTACTGTCTAGCATGTCTATTGTCTAGCCTGTCCATTGATTAGCCTGTCTACTGCCTAGCCTGTCTACTGCCTAGCCTGTCTACTGTCCACTGCCTAGCCTGTTTACTGTCTAGCCTGTCTACTGTCTAGCCTGTCCACTGTCTAGCCTGTCTACCACCTAGCCTGTCTACCACCTAGCCTGTCCACTGCCTTGCCTGTCCACTGCCTTGCCTGTCTACCGCCTAGCCTGTCCAGTGCCTAGCCTGTCTATTGCCTAGCCTGTCTACTGTATATCCTGTCTACTGCCTAGCCTGTCTACTGCCTAGCCTGTCTATTGCCTAGACTGTCTACTGTATATAATGTCTACTGCCTAGCCTGTCTACTGCCTAGCCTGTCTATTGTATATCCTGTCCTCTGTATATCCTGTCTACTGCCTAGCCTGTCTATTGTATATCCTGTCCTCTGTATATCCTGTCTACTGCCTAGCCTGTCTACTGCCTAGCCTGTCTACTGTATATCCTGTCTACTGCCTAGCCTGTCTACTGCCTAGCCTGTCTACTGCCTAGCCCATCTACTGCCTAGCCTGGGGAAGAACTGTTTGATCTCAACAATTATCTGCTTTATATCTCCTCTCTTATGTGGTATTCACCAGCCATCACTTTGATATGTGGTCTGAGTGAAGTTGAGCACATTAACCACAGACACACACATACTGTACACAGAGAGAGTTATTGTTCACACAGTACACACACACACACACACACAAACTTGTGCACGTTAAAGCTTGCACACACACACGCGCACTCATGCATGTGCTTAGGCACTCGCACACACAAACACACACTATGTTTTCTCTCTCTCACCCGATCATTAGATATAGATTGATAATACACAGAGGTGTCTTTGATAATGTCTGTATAACCACACAGTGACTTTGGTGTTTTAATTGAAAGTGGTCGGTGGGCTAGTTGGTGTTTTGATAGAGTCATTCATAAAAGCCTTTCTGCCTGCAGTCTATCATGTTGTGTTGGGGGAAATACCATCTCCCGTTATTCTCTGAGGTACTGCATTGTCTTTGTCTGCTGCCAGAGTGACTCATTTGGTCTGTGTTCTCTCTGAGACAAACCTGTGAATTCTCCCTTTCCTGGGCTGCCTCCCTGCCTGCGTATTTACAATGCCTCCTGGAGCCCCACTTTATACATACACAGACATTTACGCACACACACACACACACACACACACACACACACACACACACACACACACACACACACACACACAATCATGCATGTACAGTACACACACACACACACGTATATGTGTGCACACACACGCACAGTAGCACACACACCATCCTCTCCATCCCCGCCCACACACTTTCGACCTCCATAACCTCTGTCCAGTGGACTTGTTCTCCAGCACCATGCCAGGTAAATGGACCTGTGGAGGGCTGGGCTGGGCTCCCCCTGGCCTGTTCTCCAAACTGGGCCTGTGAGGGCCTGGGAGAGCCTGGAGATCCTGGGAGAGCCGTGAGAGCCTGGAGACTAGTAGCAGTGTAATCTCATAAACCTCTTTGAAGTCCAAGTGTTACCTGAACTAAAACAACTGAGTTGGCTCAAACTTAGCTCCAACTTGAGAAAACGTAGGCAAAAATTCAGTCACATGTACTTGGGGGAGGGGTAGGCCAAAATAGGGGAGGGTTGTCAGACTTTTTCCCCCTGGTTTATATTCAATCTTCTGCTCGTGGTTTTGATATTACCCTAATAAAGTTTAGAGACGTTTGTGAAGGTTTAGTATGGTGTGGCTATTATTAAGCTTTAGCTACTGCAGGCCTATTATATGAAGGCAGTACGCCCCAGCAATACAACTGACTACAACAGTTGGCTTGAGGTGAGGAAGTCTGTTTCAGGCCTACCAGAGTTACTCCTACAATCTAACAATATAATGCTTAACTTTATAAAAATATTCTGATAGAAAATTAACAAATTAGCCTCATTCTGTACATCTACAGTTGAAGTCGGAAGATTACATACACCTTAGCCAAATACATTTAAACTCAGTTTTTCACAATTCCTGACATTTAATCCTAGTAAAAATTCCCTGTCTTAGTTCAGTTAGGATCACCACTTTATTTTAAGAATGTAAAATGTCAGAATAATAGTAAAGAGAATGATTTATTTCAGCTTTTACTTCTTTCATCACATTCCCAGTGGGTCAGAAGTTTACATACACTCAATTAGTATTTGGTAGCATTGCCATTAAATTGTTTAACTTGGGTCAAATGTTTTTTGTGTAGCCTTCCACAAGCACCTCACAATAAGTTGGGTGAATTTTGGCCCATTCCTCCTGACAGAGCTGGTGTAACTGAATCAGGTTTGCAGGCCTCCTTGCTAGCACACGCTTTTCCAGGTCTGCCAACAAATTTTCTATAGGGTTGAGGTCAGGGCTTTGTGATGCCCACTCCAATTCCTTGACTTTGTTGTCCTTAAGCAGTTTTGCCACAACTTTGGAAGTATGCTTGGGGTCATTGTCGTTTTGGAAGACCCATTTGTGACCAAGCTTTAACTTCCTGACTGATGTCTTGAGATGTTGCTTCAATATATCCACATAATTTTCCTACCTCATGATGCCATCTATTTTGTGAAGTGCACCAGTCCCTCCTGCAGCAAAGCACCCCCACAACATGATGCTGGCAGCCCCGTGCTTCACGGTTGGGATGGTGTTCTCCGGCTTGCAAGCCTCCCTTTTTCCTCCAAACATAATGATGGTCATTATGTCCAAACAGTTCTATTTTGGTTTCATCAGACCACAAGACATTTCTCCAAAAAGTACGATCTTTGTACCTATGTGCAGTTGCAAACCATAGTCTGGCTTTTTTTATGGTGGTTTTAGAACAGTGGCTTCTTCCTTGCTGAGCGGCCTTTCAGGTTATGTCGATATAGGACCCGTTTTACTGTGAATATAGTTACTTTTGTACCTGTTTTCTCCAGCATCTTCACAAGGTCCTTTGCTGTTGTTCTGGAATTGATTTGCACTTTTCGCACCAAAGTACGTTCATCTCTAGGAGACAGAACGCATCTCCTTCTTGAGCGGTATGACGGCTGAGTGGTCCCATGGTGTTTATACTTGCATACTATTGTTTGTACAGATGAACGTGGTACCTTCAGGCATTTGGAAAATGCTCCCAAGGATGAACCAGACTTGTGGAGGTCTACAATTTTTTTTATGAAATCTTGGCTGATTTCTTTTGATTTTCCAATGTCAAGCAAAGAGGCACTCAGTTTGAAGGTAGGCCTTGAAATACATCCACAGGTACACCTCCAATTGACTCAAATTATGTCAATTGGCCTATCAGAAGCTTCTAAAGCCATGACATAATTTTCTGGAATTTTCCAAGCTGTTTAAAGACACAGTCAAATTAGTGTATGTAAACTTCTGACCCACTGGAATTGTGATACAGTGAAATAATCTGTCTGTAAACAATTATTGGAAAAATTACTTGTGTCATGCACAAAGTATATGTCCTAACCGACTTGCCAAAACTATAGTTTGTTAACAAGACATTTGTGGAGTGAAGTATTTGTGGAGTGAAGTATTTCCTGTTTGTCGAGATTGACATAGTCTATTTATTGTGGTGTTGAAAACGCAAACCATGATATTGAAGTGCCCGAAGTCGGTATGATTTGTTTAATGTTTGTGTGGTGCATTGGCACAGAAACCTGTTGGTGGAAAATTTGTTGCACATATTTTATACAATTATAAATATGGCATCAAAATGTAGAACATCTGATAATGGCCTGCAGCCGGCTCTGATCGTAGTATAAGGAAACAGCAGGGAGCTCGTCTGTGGTGTTTGGCGAACCCTCAACCATTCTGGCCCGTAGCCCTGCATGGCATCGACCGTGCCACAAAAGCATGCTGAAGTGGACAAGTCGATTTCGACGTTTATAAACACAGGGTCACGACAGTTATTGTTATTTTTGGTGGTAAAAATTATTTTGAGTGAATTTTAGGAAGGGGGGGGTGTTCAATTTATTTTACAGTACAAGGGGAGGGTCATATGAAAATATGTTTAATGTTGGGGAGAGGGGTGCATTTAATTTTTTATGACAGCCCCTCCCACCAGTACATTTCGATCTGTCCCTTAAAATTATTTTTGCTCAACAAGTCTCAAATGTTCATTCAACTAGAAACCTAAAAAGGCTGTGGAACTAGTTACACACACAGTGCTTTTAACATACAATGCTTTCAACTTACATATTTGACACACATGATTACATTGTGCATGTATACAGTAATTATTATTCAACATGTCCTCCCCTGGGATTTGAACTCATAACCTCTTGGTTCATCACATTCCGATCTTTCTGCTACTAATTATTTTTAGTTCAGGTAACACTTGGACCAAATGGTTAAGTAAACTTAATAATAATAATTACTTAACAATAATTAGTTGAAACAACTAGATTTATTTTACAGTGTAAAGTATGTAGGCAACAGGATAGATAATAAACAGTAACAGCAGCGTATGTAATGAGTTAAAAGAGTTTGTGTAAAAAGGGTCAATGTAGATAGTCCTGGTAGCTATTTGGTTAACCATTTAGCAGTCTCACGGCTTGGGGGTAGAAGCTGTTCAGGTAAACCCTGCTTCAGTATTCTCAACTTTGTATCTGTTACAGATCCACTTTGGATTTACCATTACAGCATTACTCCAAAAGTATCAGACAGAGGCAAAACTGTCAAACAAATAGAATCAGAAAGACGATAACAACAGCAGAATAGGAAAAAGTCAGCTTGAAATTGAAAATACACTGTTTCTCTCATGTCCTATTCTCTCCATTCACTGTTCTCTACCCCTGTGCATCTGTATGTGAAATGGATTTCTATGGCATCCCAGAGTCCTTCACGCTACATGGACGTGACGTTCCTAAATACGAGAAAAGTAAGTAGCTATGCATGTAGATTAAGCAGAGAACGATATCTATACGAGGAGTGGGAGCAGAGTTAGCAGAGAAAGATAAAACATGTTTTCTTCTCCTGGAGGAGAGGAAGAGAGAGAGAGGAAGACACGGAGTGTATTGTGCAGCGTCTGCAGTAAGAGTGTGTGTGTCTGGAGGCATCTCCGTTAGCTGGGGTTTCTCTGGAGGACCGGGGGGCAACATGAGGAGCCTGGAGAATCATGGGGTTCGCTGCAGGCCAGTGGTAGCAGGTTATCTGATTAAATAAAGCCCTGAGATGCTGTAGGATATAAGGATAGGGGACACACACGCGGGAGGGATAACACAAACACACACACAGGGTTGCATGCACATTGCACGCACACACACAAAGACACAGGTTTGTATACACATGCACATATACTTACTGTACACAGAATGCAATGGAGCGACAAAAAAAGCAATTTAAATTCATACTATATATGTGTCTCACACACTAACACTGAGTGAGAAAACAGAAAGTGATAGTGATAGTGATGAGGCCACTAGTGATGCCACTGTGGGTGTAACCTGTAACGGGACATTTGATAGTACGCCTACCGCCTTCACTTCCTGAAACCATCAGGTAGGTACTACGGGCACTATAGGGCACCAGGGGTTTGCCCCAACATACTGCAAGCAACTCTTCTATGGAGCCCGAGATGGGAACCTATAGGGGGGCTTTCCACGCTGCACGAACGGACGTCTGACATAGTCACCCAACGGGGTCATGACCTGTCATCATATTTTTTTTTTTTTTTATTGAACCTTTATTTAAACAGGTTTTTCTCATTGAGAAAACATATCTTTTTCAAGAGAGACCTGGTCCAATAGCGGAAACAAGTTTCAGACAAAACAACTTACATACACTAACACAATATTAAACCAAACTATAAACACACACACAGCACAACAATTACATATTACATTAAAAAAACACGAATGTCTTGACTAAAAAACAGCTGTCCTAAAGACAATTACACTCTTCTATGATATTTACATCGATCAAGTGTTTAAACTCCACCAATGAGACTAGATCATCACATTTTTTAATGCTCAGGAGAGAATACCAGGACCGCAG
>NC_052307.1:67001697-67004197 GCF_016432855.1 Salvelinus namaycush
TCCGGACTGAGTGGCAGCTCCGGACTGAGTGGCAGCTCCGGACTGAGTGGCAGCTCCGGACTGAATGACCGCTCCGGACTGAATGACCGCTCCGGACTGGAGGGCCGCTCATGACTGGAGGGCCGCTCATGACTGGAGGGCAGCTCATGACTGGAGGGCAGCTCATGACTGGAGGGCAGCTCATGACTGGAGGGCAGCTCATGACTGGAGGGCAGCTCATGAATGGAGGGCAGCTCATGACTGGAGGGCAGCTCATGACTGTAGGGCAGCTCATGACTGTAGGGCAGCTCATGACTGTAGGGCAGCTCATGACTGTAGGGCAGCTCTGGCAGCTCCTGACTGGCTGGCGTCTCTGGCAGCTCCTGACTGGCTGGCGTCTCTGGCAGCTCCTGACTGGCTGGCGTCTCTGGCAGCTCCTGACTGGCTGGCGTCTCTGGCAGCTCCTGACTGGCTGGCGTCTCTGGCAGCTCCTGACTGACGGACGGCTCTAGCGGCTCCTGACTGACGGACGGCTCTAATGGCTCGGGACAGACGGGCGGCTCTAATGGCTCGTGGCAGACGGATGGCTCAGACGGCGCTGGGCAGACAGATGGCTCAGACGGCGCTGGGCAGACGGATGGCTCAGACGGCGCTGGGCAGACGGATGGCTCAGACGGCGCTGGGCAGACGGATGGCTCAGACGGCGCTGGGCAGACGGATGACTCTGGCCGGCTGAGACGCACAATAGGCCTGATGCGTGGTGCCGGAACTGGAGGTACCGGGCTGAGGGCACGCACCTCAGGGCGAGTGCGGGGAGGAGGAACAGGGCTCTGGAGATGCACTGGAAGCCTGGTGCGTGGTGTAGGCACTGGTGGTACTGGTCTGGGGCGGGAAGGTGGCGCCGGATATACCGGACCGTGAAGGAGGACACGCGCTCTTGAGCACCGAGCCTCTCCAACCTTACCAGGTTGAATGATCCCCGTAGCCCTGCCAGTGCGGCGAGGTGGAATAACCCGCACTGGGCTATGCAGGCGAACCGGGGACACCACCTGTAAGGCTGGTGCCATGTACGCCGGCCCGAGGAGACGTACTGGAGGCCAGATACGTTGGGCCGGCTTCATGACATCCGGCTCGATGCCCAACCTAGCCCTCCCAGTGCGGCAAGGTGGAATAGCCCGCACTGGGCTAAGCACGCGTACTGGGGACACCGTGCGCTTTACCGCATAACACGGTGTCTGACCAGTACGACGCCCTCTCACTCCACGGTAAGCCCGGGGAGTTGGCTCAGGTATCCAACCCGGCTTCGCCACACTCCCCTTTAGCCTCCCCCCCAAGAAATTTTTGGGTGAGCCTCTCGGGTTTCCAGCCACTCTGCCTTGCAAGCGCCTCATAATGCCGCCTCTCCGCTTTTGATGCCTCCAGCTCCGCTTTGGGATGGCGACACTCCTCTGGCTCTGCCCAGGGTCCTTCTCCGTCCAGAATCTCCTCCCATGTCCATTCCTCCTTGTACTGCTGCTGCTGTTGCTGCTGCCCGTTGCCACGCTGCTTGGTCCGGGTTTGGTGGGTGTTTCTGTAACGGTTTTCTTCCAGGGGTGAAGGAGAGGACCAAAGTGCAGCGCGGCTAGTGTTAAACATGTTTAATAAAGAACAAGTAAAACACTACAAACAACAATACAAAATAACAAATGTGCAAAAACCGACACAGACCTATCTGGTGCAGACAATCACAGAGACAGGAAACAAACACCCACAAAATCCCAACACAAAACAAGCCTCCTATATATGATTCTCAATCAGGGACAACGATTACCATCTGCCTCTGATTGAGAACCATATTAGGCTGGACATAGAAACAGACAAACTAGACACACAACATAGAATTCCCACCCAGCTCACGTCCTGACCAACTAAACACATACAAAACAACAGAAAACAGGTCAGGAACGTGACAGTGTGTGTGTGTGCAAGTAGAAAAAACATGTTGACTCACCCTACTTTTAGAGATCACACCAGTACCATCCTCCTCTTTCATGTTGCCTAAACGGTCTATGGCTAAAATACTTGCTCGCTAGCCTAACTTCCTTTCAGTGGCAACGATACGCCAGGCTAGCTAGTTAACATTAGCATACTACATCTAGCTACATGTTGAACTTCCATCCTCTCAGGCCAGGGGCACAGTGCATGAATTTATGGTTGGATTAGAATCAGTGTAATAATCAGTACGGAGAATTAGGTAAAACCACAAGTCCATATCCCTATCTCCATCCATAGCTAATTTAGGAAAGAGACGATTTTAGCTAGCAAGCTAGCCACCGGAGGCCAACAACACAACGAGATACCATACAAGTTTTTTCTGTCCATTTTTTCTGTTGTTATGTGATTGGTCTGGTGCGCCAGGACATTCACAGCTGAGCTCACTCAGTTTAGCTCAAAGCTGACTGGCTATTATTTTATACCTTTTTTATTTTTTTAAGGGAGGCCTAATGCTCGCTGGCTTCCCTTGCATTCAATGCTAGAGGCA